>NW_007232737.1:67338-67807 GCF_000164805.1 Carlito syrichta | reverse complement strand
GTTTTTTTCTTTTCAGCATGTTTGAGTTCCTTGTAGATCCAAGATGTTAAGCCTTTGTCAGATCTGGAGTTGGCAAACACTTTTTCCCAGTGTGTGTGCTGTCTCCCTGCTCTCTTGATGGTTTCTTTGGCTTTGCAGAAGTTTGTTAGTTTAATGAGGTCCCACTTGTCATTCTTGTCTCTTACGACCAGTGGGTTTCAGGTTTTGTTCAGGAATTGGACGCCAGTTCCAATTTCCATGAGAGTATGTCCTTCATTTTCTAAGGTTCTTATGGTTTGAGGTTCTACATTTAGGTCTCTGATTCATTTGGAGTTTATATTTGTGTATGGGAATAGATAGGGGTTCTCTTTCAATCTTCTGCATGTGGTCAGCCAGTTTTCCCAGCACCATTTACTGAATAGGTTCTTCCCTCCCCAGTGGTAGGTGGTGGAGACTTTGTCGAAGATGAGTTGGTTGAGAAATTGAGGTT
>NW_007232737.1:12374-66612 GCF_000164805.1 Carlito syrichta | reverse complement strand
CTGAGGATTGCTCTGGCTATTCTTGGTCATTTGTGTTTCCATATGAATTCCTGTGTTGTTTTTTTCTAGGTCTGAGAAGAATATTGCTGGTAATTTGAGGGTATTGCATTGAATCTGTAGATTGCCTTAGGTAATATTTGCCAACTGTATATCTGACAAAGGCCTAATATCTAGTATCTACAAGGAACTCAAATGCACCTAAAGGAAAAAAACAGCCCCTTTAAAAAGTGGACAAAAGACATGAATAGACACTTCTCAAAAGAAGATATGTGGGTGGCCAGCAGACACATGAAAAAGTGCTCAGCCTCACTCATCATTAGAGAAATGCAAATCAAAACCACATTGAGTTACAGCCTAACCCAGTAAGAATGGCTACCATTAATAAAACAAACAACAATAGATGCTGGTGAGGATGTGGAGAAAAGGGAACACTTCTACACTGCTGGTGGGAATGCAGACTAATATAATTTCTTTGGAAGACAGTGTGGTGATTTCTGAAGGAACTAGAAATTGACCTCCATATGACCCAGCAATTCCCCTATTGGGAATATACCCAGAGGAACTCAAATCATTCTACAAAAAAGATACCCATACACATATGTTTATAGCAGCTCTACTCACAATAGCAAAAACATGGAATCAATCATGTTGCCCATCAAAGCTGGACTGGATAAAAAAATGTGGTATATATACACAATGGAATATTATGCAGCCACAAAGAAGGACAAGTATATGGACTTCGCAGCAAATTGGATGGATTTGGAGTTGATCATACTCAGTGATTTATCACAGAAACAAAGAACTGAGTTCCATATGTTCTCACTCAAAAGGTGACCTTGAACAATTACAATGCTGTGGTAAGGCAATTGGCAGTAGTGGAAAACTCTCAGGGGAAGGGGGGTGGGACTGGAAGCTGGAGGAAGTTGCTAAGGGAGGCAGGGGCATGGCTTATCAGCAAGGGTACCTGCATGATCAATGTTTGTATACCTAGCCCTGAATTGTACCCTACATCTTTATAATAAATAAGTAAATAAAATTTAAAAAATTGAATAAACAAGGATAGTCCATTCTACAGCAGCAACAACAACAACAAAAAGACAAAGGGATTCATTCAGCAACAGGATATATAGATATAAAATATATATGAACCCAACATTTGAGCACTCAGAATCCTAAAACAAATATTACTAGACATAAGAAAGAGATAGACTGCAGTACAGTAATAGTGAGGGACTTCAACTTTTTACTGAACAACACTAGACTTGAGGGATAAAATCAACAAGCAAACACTAGATCTAAATGGGACTTTAGATCTAATGGACCTAGTACATTTAAAAAACATTCTACCCAACAACTGTAGAATGCACACTTTTCTCATTAGTTTGTGGAACATTCTCCAAGATAGATTATTTGTTAGACCACAACACATTTCAATATATTTTTAAAAATCAAAATCATACCAAGTATATTCTTGGATTACAACAGAATAAAACTAGCAATCAATTCAGAGAGGAACACTCAAAATGATACAAATACATGAAATTTAAACAACATACTCCTTAATTATCTTCAAGTAAACAGCAAACACTTGGACATTTTTGTGAAATGAATAAAAATGGAGACACAGCATAGGAAAGCATCTTGGATACAGCAAAACAGTGCTAAAAGGGAAGTTTATGGTGTTAAATACCTACACCAAAAGAATAGAAAGATCACCAATTAACCAATTAACAACCTAATGCTTCACTTAAAGGAACTAGAAAAGTAAGAACAATGAAACTCAAAACAAGCAGAAGAAAAGAAATAATTAAGAAGAGTAGAATTAAATGAAATTGAAAACAAATGAACAATGTAAAGGATTGATGCAGCAAAAGGTTGGTTCTTTGTAGAAATAAACAAAATGGATAGACCACTAGCTAGACTAACTAAGAAAAGAAGAGAAGAACCAAATAGACATAATCAGAAATAAAAAAGAAGACATTATAGTGGATATCACAGAAATAAAAAAGATAATCAGAGGCTCCTATGAAGAACTATACACACACAAGCTAGAAAACCTAGAGGACATGAATAAATTCCTGGAAGCACGCAATCTCCCCCTATTGAACCATGATGAAATAAAAATCCTGAAAAGATCAATAATGAGTCATGAGATTGAATTACTAATTAAAAAATGAAGAGGAAGTTATCATCCCTAACTCAGTCAACAAGACCTGCATCATCATGATACCAAAGCCAGACAAGGACACAAAAAAATAAACTACAGACTAATATTCCTTGAGGAACATAGATGGAAAAATCCTCAACAAAATACTAGTAAATCAAATCCAACAGCACACCAAAAAGATACTACACCATGATCAAGTGGGTTTTGTTCCAGAGATGCAAGATGGCTCAACATATGCAAATCAATGTGATTCACCATGTAAACAGAATAAAATACAAAAAACATGTGATCATCTCAATAGATGCAGACAAAGCATCTAATAAAATTCAGCATCTCTTCATGATAAATACCCTCAACAAATGAGGCATTGAATACACATACCTCAATGTGATTAAAACCATATATTACAAACCCACAGCCAACATCATACTTAATGAGGAAAAGCTGAAAGTATTTCCCCATAAGAACTGAAACAAGACCTGGATACCCACTTTCGCCACTCTTATTTAGTATATTATTGGGAGTCCTAGTCAGAACAACCAGGCAAGAGAAAAAATAAAAGGCACCCAGATTGGAAAAGAGGAAGTCAACTATCTCTTTTGCTGACAATATTATTTTATACCTGAAAATCCCTAAAGATTCCTCTAAAAGACTTCTAGATTTGATAAATAAATTCAGTAAAGTTGCCAGATACAAAATAAACATACTATGAAAATCTGCAGCATTTCTATAGGCCAATAGCAATCAATCTGATAACTAAATCAAGAAGTCAATCCCATTTACAATAGCTACACAAATAAAATACCTAGGATTAACTAAGGAGATGAAAGATCTTTACAAGGAGGGCTATAAAACACCAATGAAAGGAATTATAGAGGATACAAATAAATGGAAAAATATCCCTTGCTCATGGATTTGAAGAATCAACATTATATCTCCCAAAGTAATCAACAGAGTCAACACAATCCCTATCAAACTCCCAATATCATTTTTCACAGAGTCAGAAAATAAAATATTAAAATTCATATGGAACCAAAAAAGAAGCTGAATAGCCACATCAATCAAAATAGAAAAGAACAAAGCTGGAGCAATCACATTACCTGATTTTACATTTTAGTACAAAACTATAGCAACCAAAACAGCATGGCACTAGCACAAAAATAGACACATATATCAATGACACAGAATAGAGAATTCAGAAATAAAGCAACATATCTATAGCCAACTGATATTTGACACTGGAGAAAGATATCCTATTCAATAAATGGTGCTTGGAAAATTAAATTATTGCATGCAGAAGAATGAAACTAAACCTGTACCTCTTACCATATGCAAAAATTAATTCAAGATGGATTAAATATTTTAATATAAGACATGAAACCATAAAACTACTAGAAGAAAACATAGTTAAAACACTATGGACAATATTGTAGGCAAAGATTTTATGACTAAGATCTTACAAGTAAGTGCAGTAGAACAAAAAATAGTTCAATGAGACGTAACTAAACTAAAAAACTTGTATGCAGCAAAATAAATAATAAACAGAGTGAAGAAAAAAACTGCAGAATAGGAGAAAATATTTGTAAACTATGCATCCAAGAAGGTACTAATATCAAGAATCTACAAGAAATTCAAGACTCAACAAAAAACTCCGAACAACCCCATTAAAAAGTTGGCAAAGGATATGAACAGGTATTTTAAAAAAGAACACATATAAATGGCCAGCAGACATATGAAAAAATGCTCAACATACTAATCATCCAAGAAATGGAAAATATAGCCACAGTGAGACACCATCTCACATCTATCAGAATAGCTAATTATTATAAATAAAAAAATAACAGATGTTGGCAAGGATGCAGAAAAAAGGGAAAGCTGTACTTTGTTGGTCAGAATGTGAATTCATATAAACTCTATGGAAATGGTATGGATACTTCTCAAAATTCTAGAAATAGAATTACCATTTGATCAGTAATCCCACTATTGGCTATCTACTCAAAAGAAAAAAAATAATTGCATAAAAGAGTTACCTGCATTTGTATGTTTATAGGAGCACTATTCACAGCAGCAAATATATGGAATCAACCTTAGTGCTCACCAACAGATGATTGGATTAAGAAAATATAGTATATATACACACTGGAATACTGAAAATATAGTATGCATTCACACGCAGTCATAAAAAGAATGAAGTCATGTTTTTGCAGCAACATGAATGGAACTGAAGGCCATTATCTTAAGTAAAATAACTCAGAAAAAGAAAGTCAAATACTGCATGATCTTACTTAAAGTGAGAGCTAAATAACGTGTAAATGCAAACAGAGAATGGAATAATAGACACTGGAGACTTGAACAGGTGGTAGGGTGGGAGGATTGTCAGGGATGAGAAATTACTTAATGGGTATAATGCATACTATTTAGGTGATGGCTACATTAAAAGTCCAGACTTCACCACTATACAATATATCCATGTAACAAAATTGCATTTGTACCCCTACATTTATACAAACTAAAAAAGAAAATTGAAAGGAAGAGAAAATGTATTTAGCATGCAGTAAGTGGAACTGGATTATTGTAAAGGTCTTCATTCTCACCATCTTCATGTTGAGTAGTTTGAGGAAGAGGACAAGGAGTGGTTGTTCTTTCTAGTTCAGGGGTGACCAAGTGGGAGAAAGTCTGTGTATAATTGGGCACATGCAGTTCAAGCCTGTGTGGTTCAAGTTTAGCTGTTGTCACTTGTAATAGTCAATCCCTGAGCTTCCATGCTGTAACCTCACATAAGCAGTGCATTTATGAGAGTTAAATGAAGTTACTGCGGGGGCCCGGCCCGCAAGGGTCGTGGGAAGAGTTGAAGGAGAGACGGATAGGCGACGAACGAAGATCATATACACGGACACCTGCCTCTTGATCAGATGACAGTTTAATGCTAGTTAATACAGAGTTTTTATAACATTTTCGAAGGGGCAAGACAAAGAAAACTCTTTCACATTCATATCTTTTAAAAGTTACCAGCTAGTGGTCTTAGTAGCGAACAAACCAAGATTCCCATAGGCTTTAGTAGCAAACAAACCAAGATTCCCATAGGCCTTCAGACAACGTCTTATTCATAAAACCAACAATGACACTCTCAGTCCAATGTCCCAAATTACAAATGTTTCAAGAAAGTTTCTTTAAGTGTATATTTCTTCATGTGTCAGGAATATTCTCATCTTAGGCTCTTATGTTCTTCAGAGTCCTGTGATCGCCTCCCTTGTCCAGATGTCCTCGTTACTTTTCGCTTATCTTGCAGTGCTTGTTTCTAAAGAGAACTCAAAAGAAGCTTTTAGTAATGTTTCCCAGGCCCCTCAAGGTTACTTTCTGTTTTAGCTGATCTGTCATAAAAGTGTCTGATTGTTATATTATGAGTTCAGTGAAAACCTACTCTATAAATGTTAACTTAGAGTTTTAACTATAGAATTAAGTAAAAACCTTAACATTAATCTTTATCCTAAGTCAGTGAAAACAGTGTTATAAATCACCTACATAACTCCTAGATAAGTGTTAGAACTATAATGAATTCATAATGAACTTACTATAAACTTGTGCTTCTAAAAAATCCTTATGTCTAAACACTAAACTGCATAATCCTAAATCAAATAAGGAGTGAATATACTTATATCATTTTTTACTTCAGCAATATCTAGTAACTTATAACCAAGTGAAAGAAAGCATTCTTGATGTGCTTCAGAGTTTAAAACTTGCATATGTTAGAAAAGGCCAAGTGGCATAGTGGGAAAAATGGAAAAATAAACCATGATATTTCTAGATTAGCTGTGAGTACTTCACATAAACATGCCATTTTCTTCTTCCACGACTGCACAGAATTCTTCGGCGGTATCAAACAGCAAAGGTGAAAGACAGAAGGGCCTCAGCTTCCTGGGCTCATCCTGTGGCCCGGGGTCTTCGGCCCACCCGGACCCTGTCAATCAGGTGGGCCTCCAAGGCTGGCTCCCAACAAGTTACCACTGATTTTGTAGTATACTGTATTCTTTACCATATTCATTTATACTATGAAAATATTTGCTGTGAAGACAGTGTTACACTAAATGAGATTATCTGAATCAAAAACTATTGTGATGTGCATGTAGAAGCCAATGAAAGCTTGTAAACTGGCAGGAGTTCAGAGAAGGTGGCATGCAATAAGCCCATGTCATGCGAGAGGAGGTGGCATGCAATAAGTCCATGTCAGCTGCTTTCTGTACTTGTTCATGCATGCCAATGTGTCTCTCATCTTTCCTGCCATTTTCCTAAGGGTTTAGCCTGGCGTGGGACCCAGTGCTGTGGTTGCTGGTACAGGGTGGTGCTACCTACTCAAGTCCAACTTAAATGCTTTGTTTTGTTTTGTAAGTTTAACACAGATAGATAACACTTAGGTAAAATATATATCTATATTACATCACAGTACATGCTCCTTTCATTTAGGTAACCTGTTTTAGGTATAATATGATGTTTTCCTTACTTACCCAAGCTCACTCATGAGTAAATGTTTTTGTTTTGTATTGTTTTTTGAGACACGGTCTCACTCTCTCACCCAGGCTGGAGTGCAGTGGCTCAATCCTGGCTCACCTCAGTTTTGACCTCCTACAAGCAATATCTTCCACTTCATCCTTCTGAATAGCAGGGGTTACAGGCATGCACCAACATGCCTGGCTAATTTTTTTTTGTAGTACAGATAAGGTCTCACTATGTAGTCCAGGCTGATCTCAAACTCTTGGGCTCAAGTAATTCTCCTGCCTCGATCTCCTTCCAAAGTGCTGGGATTACAGACATAAGACACTGCTCCCAATTGGTAAATGTGTATATATACATATTGGTTTTTGTTTTTGTTTTTATGAGTCAGAGTCTCACTCTGTCACCCTGGCTAGAGTGCAGTGACATGATCATGGCTCACTGTAGCCTTGGACTCCTGGGCTCAAGTGAGCTTCCTGTCTCAACCTCCTGAGTAGCTGGGACTACAGGTGCATGCCACCACAGTCAGATAATTTATTTACTTTATTTTATTTTTTGTAGATTTGAGGTATTACCCTGTTGCTTAGGTTGGTTTGAACTCTTGGGCTCAAGCAATCCTCCCACCTTTGCCCCCCAAAGTACTGGGATTACAGGGCGATTCCCCACACCTGGCCTGGTGAGTGAATATTAATAACTACCTGGGGTGCCAAAAAAGTACACACATTTTAAGAGATGTTAACTATGTATTACTTTTAGCTCACTGTAATCCGAAGTGCCTGGACACTGATGGTAACAAATTTGAGCACCTCTTATAATTGCAGAAGTCAAATGTGACTTCTATTCATCTTTTGTTATCAGTATATATTGAGTATCACAATTTTAATACAGTTTTTTCCTTTCTTAAAATGTGTAAACATTTTTGGCATCCTCTGTATATAATAATTTTCAATGATATATATCATGTAGAAATCCTTGATAGACTGCTATACAGCTTTTAATAAGTATTTTTGGAATGTTTGAGGAAATTATCCTGTGGTATTAACTATGCTAGAAATGCTAAAAATTTTTATTAATTAAAATAATAAAATACAAGTTTCTACATTCTGAAAATTTTCTATACAACCCACTTCCCAAAATTGATTCACACTGAATGACACACACACTGTGGGGTTCCAAGTTTACATGGCATTTACTTTATTGGATGCTTATAAGTCATTATTTCATTGTGTTTAAAGAGGAAATTGTAACCGAGAGAGGTTAAGTACATTTTAAATTTCCATAGCTGGAAATGGTACAGATGAGTCCCTCAGTCATGAAAGGGAATTGCTGTGTGTATTGGTGAAAATTGTGAAGGTTCTAAAGGGAGATACTGTAACAGCATTGGTCTCTGAAGAGGACAATGAGGAATGAGGTAAAAGGAGAGAGGGAGAGTTAAAAAAATTTTTTTTTGAAAGCACGTACTAGGACCAGGTTCAGTGGCTGTCATCTGTAATCCTAATACTTTGGGAGGCCAAGGTGGGAAGACAAGGTGGGAAGATTGACCCCAGAATTTGAGGCCAGCCTGGGCAATATAGTGAGACCTCATCTCTACACACACAAAAAATTAGCCAGGCATGATACTGCACAACTACATGAGACATTGAGGTGGAAGGATAGCTGAGGCTGAGACTGCAGCGAGCTGTGATTATGCCATTGCAGCCTGGGTGAAAAAGTGAGAGCCCAATTCAAAAACAAACAAAGTTTGGAAGTTTTATTCTCTATAAAAAATAAGAAAACCAGGACCCACTCAGTGATCCTGATATGACTTCCCTCACACCCCAAGACATCAATCATCATTACAGTGAGGCAACATTTTTCTGTACACTATTATTACCTTGCTCATGTATTTATTTACTTTTAAAAATATTGGTTTGTTGGTATTGGAGACAATTCTCTGTTGCTGTGAATAAGAAGTCATCTGTCCTTTTGTCTCTGACCCAGAAGTCTTTCTTCTGAGAGAAACCATTAATGTATGACAGGCTATGGTAAGGTAGCATTTCAGTTCCTGCAAAGTCCTTGACCTCTGGTTTATTTAAATCTATCTTTATTCACATTCAGCCTTGTTTCTTTTTTTTTTTTGAGTTGTAGTCTCACTGTCACCCAGACTGTAGTACAGTGGCTGCTCCTGGCCACCACAGCCTCGACCTGCTGGGCTCCGGCGATCCTTCCGCCTCAGCTTTCCGAGTAGCTGGAATTACAGACATGCGCTACCATGCCTGGCTGATTTTTTGATTTATTGTAGAGATGAGGTCTCGCTGCCCAGGTGGGTTTCGAACCCGCGGGCTCAGGCAATCCACTCACCTCAGCCTCCCAAAGGTGTGGGATTACAGACTGAGCCACTGAGCCCAGTTCCAGCCTTGTTTCAGAAGGGACTGATGTGAGCACTTTATTCCTATCTGCTGCCACAGGTGAAGAAAGACAAAGTCATATTAAGTGACTCTGTGTTATGAACGTAATTCATACAGACTACAGTCAAACAACCCCATTGAGTTATAGTTTACATATTTAGAGCTTAATGGTATTTTTGCTGACTATATTTGAATAATGTTCATTTTGTGTCTGAGGAAAATGATCAGAAACTCCCCAGGAATGTGTTCTGGGTGAGGGCTCTTTTATTTTGTTAACCTCATTGACTCAGCCACTGAAAGACTTTGTACTCTCTGAAGGCATCTAACCAGCACTGTCTTGTAGAAGTTTCTGCAGTTGTGGAAATGTGAAGCAAACCTGAACATAAGCTGACAAGGTCCTTATGTTTCTTGACTTGTGTTCAAGGAACCAAGACTATATTTCCTTCATCTCCCCTCACATTTGGCTGTTATTCTGTGGATAGCAGAGCAGTGTGACCTCGACCATGTCTAGCTGGGAGGCCATCTGCCTTAAATGATTGCCTTGCCCTTAACTTAGCATAGATGTTAAGATAAACATAGTTTAATCATTAACATATATTCTGCCTGTGTGGTTTAGTTTGGACACTAATATATATCTTGCTTGTGTAGTTTTGCCCTCCCTTGTGTGATTTTTGCGCTGTTTAAGAGGCATGCAGTAAAAATAAATTTGGTCCCTTCTCACTGTCTTCTACCTCGGAGAGAGCCCTCCCAATCCCACTGTTTCTCTGTCTCTTTCTTTCTCATTCCCTCCCCCCGACCTTAGGCCCTGTCAACAGAGGCTGGAACTCTGTAGGTGGTGCATGAACAGAGACCTGAGTACTGGGGTCGGCATTGACAGGAGAGGAACCCTAGTGGAGGCCAGCATTTTTTGTGTGCAGCATTTTGATTCATGAGTGAGTAACTGAGGGAAAAGGATTAATCATTGGGAGTAAAAATGGGACGTTTACATTCTAAGGAATGCACTCTCTTTGTGCAGATGTTAAAATCTATGCTGAAAGCTAGAGGAACTAAGCTTGCAGATAGATAATTAGATAGATTTTTGCAGTTTTTAGAGGAAGTATGTCCCTGGTTTCCTGAGGTCAGGACGGTTAATCTGATTACCTGGGAAAAAGTAGTTGTTTGAAGGATTATTATTAAGCGGACAATCCTGAAGCCATGCCAGTAGATGCTTTATCTCTGTGGAACCTAGTAAGAGATTGCTTAGAGCCTTCTCCCGACTCTCATAGAGCAGGGAAGGCTCCTACATCATTGCAGCATTCCCCCTCAGCTCCTACTGTAGCTGCCCCTGATGATCAGGAGGGACACCCTCCTAAAGATTTTCAACAGGAGCAGGATGAGGCTGCTGCTCAGTATACAATGATGAGATATTTGTGGTCACTGGAGCCTCTGTAACCGCATTTCCTGAGGCTTCTAGCCTGCCTGTGAAAGAGGTTGAGCCCTCCACTCTTTTTTTTATCTTCTGATACTTTTGCTCAACTTGCAGATTTGCTTACTGTTCTAGTTAAAAAGTGCTCAGCTTCAAAAGAGGAAGTGCCTTTGTGTCACACTTTGAGTTCAAAAGAGTAAGTGCCTCAATACCAGTGTATCATTCCTCAATTTCTAAGGAGGAGATTTCTCCTGGGGTGGCAAGATCCCCCCTTGCACCTCAGCAGCCCCTCAATTGGTGCCAACTAGAACCTTGCTCATGAATCATGAATCCGCGCCCTCCCACTTCTTGGTTCCCATCCAAACTCGGTTGCCCAATGTTAGGAAATGTCTGGTGCCTCTCTCCCCTCTACAGAAGGCTGTTCAGTCTGCCTTGCTGTGGGGAGATGATTTGGAAGGATTTCACACCTATCCGGTGGAGACTACAGGCTTTGATGAACAGGGAAGGGAGATGCGAGAGTATTAGACTTTGTCTCTTAAGTCCCCAAAGGACCTTAAAACTGCTGTGGCACAGTATGGAGCCACAGCACCATTTACATTAGCTATACTGGAACGCCTTGACTCCCTCTGACTGGTATATGTTTGCAAAGGCATGCTTGTTGGGTGGGGAATATCTGTTATGAAAGACAGATTTCTGGGATAGATTCAAAGAGCAAGCTGAAAGAAATAGCGGAGGTGAACTGAATATAATTAATTTAGACATGTTTTGGGCCAAGGAGAATACTCCTCCCAAGAGGTGCACATTTTATATCCCCGAGCTGCATATGGTCAGATCAGTGAAGCAGCATCGGGAGCATGGCATTGACTACCATCCACTGGAGTTAAGACAGAGCAGCTTTCAAAAATATGTCAGGGACCTGACGAGCCTTACCAAGATTTTGCATCTAGATTGTTGCAGGCTGTGGGTTGATTGGTGGTAGAGGGAGAGGCAGGGACTCTTTTGGTAAAAGAACTGGCCTATGAAAATGCCAATTCTGCCTGCCAAGTGGCCATTTGTCCATATCATAAGAAAGGGGATTTGACAGATTATATATGCTTGTGTGCTGATATTGGGCCTGCCTATATGCATGGGATGGCCATGACTGCAGCTTTACAAGGTACTCCTCCCCACAAAAATTTTAGTATAATGAGATCTGGTAATGGAGGAACCCAAGGCACCTGCTTCAACTGTGGGCAAATGGGCCATTTCAGTAGGAAATACCCCGTGCATAATCCCAATTTGGGCCTACCCCCCAGAAGGGACTCCCCTACATCTATGTGTCCACAATGCAAGTGAGGTATTCACTGGACTAATGAATGCCATTCCAAGATGGATGCAAATGGAAATCCCCTGTTGGGAAACTTTGAGAGGGGCCAGCCCCAGGCCCCTCAAACAATTGGAGCTATGTCCATTTACCCCCAACAGCACATGCCCAACTTGCCTCCTCAGGGAAGTCATCCACCCAATGGATCAGCGATCTCTACCATGCCACCCCAGGGAGTGCTGGACTGGACCTCAGTTCCTCCTCCCATTTTATATTAACACCAGAAATGGGTCCACAGGCTATTCCCATGGGTGTGTATGGCCCACTCCCTGATGGCATGGTGGGACAGTTACTGGGACATAGCAGCCTTTCCCTGAAAGCCTTCCAAGTTCTCGCAGGAGTCATAGACTCTGATTACACTGGTGAAATTAAAGTTATGGGAAAAGCTCCTCAGAATATTATTGCACTCACTGCTGGCATGAAAACTGCCCAATTAGTTTTTCTTCCTTTGAAGAAAATGGCACTTATTGTCTCCTCACAAAAGTGAGGGACTAATGCCTTGGTTCTTCTGATCATGCATATTGGGTGCAAACCATAGGGGATAAGTAGCCTGAGTATCCTCTGCATATAGAAGGCAAGATCTTCTGAGGTTCATTAGCTACTGGGGCTGATGTCTCTGGTATTAGTCAGGTTCACTGGCCAACTTCTTGGCTGCTTCAGGAAGCAATGACTTCTTTGCAAGGTATTGGCCGGTCTAAGTCTCCTCTATAGAGTAGCAAACTTTTGAATTGGAAGGATGATGAGGGACATGAAGGAGTTTTTTAGCCCTATGTACTTCCTTTTATGCTGCTTAACCTTTGGAGCCAGGATGTCCTCTAAGCTATGGGAATATTTTTATACAGTCCCAGCCCTCAGGTCACTTCCCAGATGCTTGATCAAGGATTTTTACCAAACCAAGAATTGGGAAGGGTTAACCAAGGAATACAGTATCCCTTAACCCCCCCCATAAAAAACCAGGAGGTTTGGTTTAGGTCACCCTGAGATTTTCATTAATGGCCACTTCTTCTCCTGAGCCCCATTAGGAAACTGATGATCCTATTACTTGGTTATCTGATGATCCTGTATGGGTGGAGCAGTGGCCAGTCCCTGAAGAAAAGTTTGTAGCAGCAACAGTGCTTGTTCAGGAGCAGCTTCAAGCTGGTCACATTGAGCATTCGAACAGTCCTTGGAACGCTCCTATCTTTGTAATTAAGAAAAAGTCAGGGAAATGGCATTTACTACAAGATTTACAGGCAGTAAATTGCTCCACAGAAATCATGGGGCCTCTGCTGCCTGGTCTACCCTCACCCGTGGCCATCCTTGCTGACTATCACTTGTTTGTTATAGAGTTAAAAGATCACTTTTTTACTATTCCACTTTTTCACAAGGACCAAAAATGCTTTGCTTTCTCTTTGCCTGCTGTTAATTTTCAATAGCTGGCCCAAATATTTCAATGGAAGGTTTTGCCTTTAAGGTATGGCCAATAGCCCCACCTTATGCCAAACTTTTGTAGCTGGAACCTTGCAGCCTGTTCAATTATTATTCCCCAAGCCTTATATCATCCATCACATGGATTATACTCTTGCTGCTCATCCTGATGAAGAGCAATTACAAGAGGTATTTTTAAAACTACAAAACTCTCCATAATACTGGTCTCATTGTTGCCCCAGAGAAGGTGCAATGTATGGCTTCCTATGAATATCCTGGGAGAATTACAAATGGACACAAAGTCCAGATGCAGAAACCTCAAATCAGAACTGATTCTTTTACCACCTTGAGTGATTTCCAAAAGTTGCTAGATGACATTAATTGGTTGTGCCCTTCTCTTGGACTCACCACTGCACAGCTCACACCTCTCTTTGATAGCTTAAAAGGTGATTCTGACCCTCCATCTCCATGGCACTTCACCCCTGAAACTCAATCTGCATTGTGGTTAGTACAAGAGGCGATCGCCGCACAGCAGGTCTCTCACATCTCTGTTACTGAGCCTTGGTCACTGCTAATATTGCCTACATCTTATCTACTCACAGGAGTTTTTTGGCAACAAGAACCTGTGGAATGGCTGCATTTGCTAGCCTCACGGCGATGCACGTGACCCCATGTTAAGAATCTGTTGCCCTCCTCACTACTAAGGGCCAAAGGCAAGCCAGGGAACTTTTTGGCCATAAGCCTGCTTTAATTGTAGTACCTTACACTGTCCCTCAAATTACTTGGCTTTGGGAGACATGCCCTATGTGACAGTTGGCTGTAGCCCACTTTACTGGGCAAGTGGACTCCCACTATCTTCCTTCTCAACTTCTTACCATTGCAAAAAATCATTCTTTTATTTTTTCCTCAGGTTATCAGTGCTCAACCTCTGCAGGATGCTGATTTGGTTTTAACAGACGGCTCCTCTTCTGGAACAGTGGTCACTGTTATTAATGGTGTCATTTCTTGTTTTCAGACAGATTATGATTCCACTCAACGAGTCGAGCTGTTTGCAGTTTGTCTGGTCTTTGCAGATCTCCCTAAGAGATGCTTTAATCTTTACACTGACAGTCATTATGTTGCAGGTGTGCTATGTCATTTGGAAACTGCTAGTCTTCATACTGTCTCTTCCTCCTCCCCCAATGACATAATTGCTCTTTTGCAGACCATTCAATTGCATACTTGTGCTCATACGGAGCCCTTTTATGTTGCTTATATTTGTGCTCATTCTGCCCTTCCTGGTCCATTATCTGAAGGCAATGCCCTTGCTGATGAGGCTATGCGATTTTTTGCTTTCCCTTTAGTATCCCCTGCTTCCAAAGCTACTGCTTCTCATGCCCTTCATCATCAGAATGCCCAAAGTTTATGTCACCAATTTTCATTGTCTAGAGAAATGGCTCAACAAATAGTGAAAGGCTGTCCTATTTGTCCTCAGTTTCACCCCCTCCCCACTTCTGAGGGCGTAAATCCCCGAGGTCTGTCACCTGGACACTTATGGCAGATGGATGTCACACACATCCCTTCTTTTGGAAAGTTGGCTTATGTGCATGTTACAGTGGGCATGGGCTCTGGTTTTATTTTTGACTCAGCCCAATCAGGCAAAGCAGTTTGATGTGTTATAGCCCATTGCTTTGGAACTTTTCCTGTCATGGGCATTCCCAAATCTATCAAGACTGACAATGGCCCTGCCTATGCTGGTAAGTCTTTTGCCAAATTCTGCTCCACATTTCAAATTTCTCATGCTATCAGAATCCCCTATAATTCACAAGGGCAAGGTATAGTGGAGGGTGCCAATAGAACTCTCAAAACCCAATTATAAAAATTAAAAAAGGGAGAATATACACATTCTTTCCCACATACACTATTGGCACATGCATCATTAATTTTTAATATTCTTAATCTGGATAATGAAGGAGTCATTGACTGGGCTACTATTAACCTGCAAGCTAAGACTGAATTACAGCGTGTTGAAGCCCCCAGATGGTGGGAGAAGGGAGTTCTTTCCACCTCAGCGGGATGCCCTCAGCTTGGTGTTTGGAAACTTATGGAGACTTTAGGATTCATTCCCATCTCCCACCAGTCTGAATCTAACTGGCTGTCTTACAATGGTTCCCATGAGGTGTTTGCCTGTGTTCCTGCCCCTTATGTTTTGTTGGCAGGGTCCTGGAAAATTACTATGGAATCCTTTTCTTTTTCCTTAAAGTGTTCTCATTGTAATCTCACTAATTGTGTCTCCCCTCAAAATAGAGGGTAGCAAGTTGTGGTATTGCATCAACCCTCTTTTGTTATGATGCCTGCAAATATTTCTGGGCCATGGTATCAGGACTCTGGCTGGCATGTGCTTTCTCAAATGTCCAACCTGCTTGAGCACCAGCAAAGATTTATTGGACTTTTAGTTGCCAGTGTGACTGCATTGGTTATGCTGATTGCAGCAGCCACTGCTTCAGCAATAGCTTTGTCTCAAGAAATCCACACTGCTCAATATGTGGGCAACCTGGCTAAGAACATTTCCACTGCTCTATCCAGCCAAGAAACCATTGATGTTAAATTGGAGGCATGACTCAATGCATTGGAGGAAACGGTCCGGGTTCTTGGAGACCAGGTTGCTGCTTTAAAGACTCGGGTTATGTTAAAATGTCATGCAGAGTTCCAATGGATTTGTGTAACCTCTAAGCCTTAAACTAATTCTGAATGGCATTGGGATCTGGTTAGAAATCATTTGCTGGGAATTTGGTCTTCTAATAATGCTTCTTTGAATATTGTTTGATTACATCAAGATACTGTAAAAATTTTTACAGCTGGGTCACCTTTATTGCCTGCTAACTCATTGGCTAATGATATTCTTGGCAAAATTAAGCAGTTGGTATCACCACATAGCTTATGGTCTATAGTATATTCTTTAACAGCATTGGGAGTGCTGATTTTGATTTTACTGTTTTGTCTCCCAGTCTCCATATGGGTAGGAGGATGAGCCATTGGAGAGCTCCAAGTAGAGGTTCACAAGCTGCGCTTAAAAAAAAAGAAAAGGAGGAGATGAAGGAAACCAGAACATAAGCTGACAAGGTCCTTATGTTCTTGGCTTGTGTTTAAGGAACCAAGCATCTACTTCTTTCATCTCCCCTCACATTTGGCTGTTATTCTGCAGATAGCAGAGCAGCATGACCACAACCATGCCTAGCCCGGAGGCTGTTTGCCTTAAGTGATTGCCTTGCCCTTAACTTAGTATAGATGTTAAGATAAGCATAGTGTAATCATTAACATATATTCTGCTTGTGTGGTTTAGTTAGGACATTAATATATATCTTGCTTGTGTGGTTTTGCCCTCCCTTGTGTGATTTTTGTGCTATATAAGAGGCATGCAGTGAAAAGAAATTTGCTCTCTCTCTGGCTCCTTTCTACCTGGGAGAGAGTCCTCCCAATCCCACTGTTTCTCTGTCTCTTTCTTTCTCATTCCCTCCCCCCACTTCGGGCCCTGCTCAGCGGAGGCTGGAACTCTGCAGAAATGTGTATCTGTACCTTCCAATATGGTGGCACAAGCTGCATGTTGTCGTTAAACACTTGAAATGTGGTTAGTGAAAGTGAGAAACTAAGTCTTAAATTTTATTTAATTTTAATAGTTTAAATAGCCATTGTCCAGTGGCTTCAATATTGGACAGTACATTTCTTGAAAATGACCATACTCCAGCTTTAGGACACACACTCAGGATTATGATCATGCCCCCAAATTCTCTGATATCTTCTTGCCTCGAACATATTTCTGAAGTATGACCTGAGGTTAGCAGGTCCTGGGAGATCTCTGGGTTTCAAAAACTCACTCTGGGTTCCAATCTCTCTGGATCTTCCCAGAGATAAATTAGGCAGGTTAGGGCAGGTGAACTTCAGGGATGCAGGAAAAGTTCCAAGCTCATTAACACCTGCAACAGGGAAGTCCCCTCCCTACTTAATCATTAGATCCTTATCAAACACACCTGCAGCAGCCTGATCCTTATTAAACACACATGCAGCAGCCTGATCCTCTTACCCAGGATACTTGCAGTCAAGAGCCAACCATCAAGGAAGGACCTAACTTAGAGACTCCCCCAGAGCATGCCCATCAATAGCCAAGGTCAACTTAAGATAGCCATGACCAACTTTTACCTTCATTACATGCTCATTATAATCCATTGACATTGTGGTTTATAAAATGTCCACCCCCCCTCAGGATGTCATGGCAGTCCTGGTATGACCCAATAAAGCCTGAAACTCCAGAAAGGAGGGAGGAGTAGCAGAGATTCAGCCCTAAGATTACATCCATTTCTAGGGGGGAAAAACTACTCCAGAACAACTCCTTAATACCCATAGGAATAAAAGTTAGAGCTCAACATTAGTGGGGGGCTGGGGGTGGGAGGCAGAAGCATCAGCTTTTTGTAGGCTTGTTCTGCTCACTCTCCTTCCTTGAGCATGTTTTTTTTTGTTTAATGAAGCTACTTGAGTGTCTTACTACTCTGCACATCTGTTTGAGAATTCATTCCAAACAAGAACACAAGAACACAACATCGACTATCTCATACCATGAACAGCCCCTCCTTTTCCTGGTAACACCAGGTTTGTTGTTTCTAAGTTGCAGGCTGAACCTGTCACAGGTGATGCAATTGGTGAGGATCGTCCAGCTTAGCCCTCACAGCCTTGAAAGGACACATTGCCCTTCTCTGAATGAGAGAATTATTACTATCACAGAAAGACCCTGGCAGGTGGAGCAGAGTCCATCCTATGACTGTGCACCTGTCCCATCACCATTCAGCTCTCCCTCAGGGCCCTACCAATTCACAATTTTGTAAATCATTTATACAACCTCAAATTATTGCAGTGCATTTTTGTCTAATCACATCCATTTTTAAAATGTGGGTATTTAAAGTAAATTATGACTTTGGTAACTCTGTTTGACCTTTCCTTATTTTTCAATATATAGATGCCTCAGAAAATAAAAAGAGGCCCTGAGTGCTGCTCTTGATGCTGACTGATCTGAGTTCCCTACTCATGTCTGTGTGAAGTAGACAAAATTGCAATGCATCTTTGAGCCTTGACTCTCTCGCCTGTAGAACGTGCACAGTGACTGCTGTCATACACCTGAGACTTTATTCTTCTGTGTGCTACTTTTGTCATAACTAGTGGGTCTGGGTATTGGCCTAAGTGGTCAGTGGGGAGTCCTGCCAACTAGGCTGAGTTTTGGACAAACTGAAGCAAGCTTCACATTTTCTATGGTGTGTCCCTTCAGTAAAAGTTGTGTGTGGTGATGGTGGTGGATTATGAGAGCTTCTGGAAATTTTGCAGGACACAGTGGTGTGATCAAGTCAGGTTATGATGAAGAGCATGCTGATAGCACCTGTCCCTCATGTGCCCATTTTTCTGCGCTGGGATTTCAGTCTCCTACCTACCTTAATGGCAAGTATTGCCAGTCCCAGTTCATAGATATGATATGATAAATATGCAGGTGGCTTGGTTCCTTCCACATTCAGGAAGTCATACTTGCAATAATGTGACAATCAAAACCTTGCTTGGAGTGAGCAGTGCACCCTGTGGAACATAAAAGCAAGTTCAAATGAAAGTTAAGGATAGCAAAAACATCCTGGGAAAACCTCAGAGGAAAGCCAGGGAAAGGGAGAAGTGCTGTCTTAGTGTGTCAGGCTGTATTTTCCAGAGACGACCACAGCAATATTTACTACCCTCACATTTTGGCCGTGTGACCTTGTCACTCCCCCATCAGAGGTGGAGTCTAATTTTGTTATGATTCGATCTAACAATTAGCTACTTCCCTTGCAGTCAATCAAATATAAGAGGCAGAAATCTGGGAAAAGTAAGGAGTTTTATTCTGATACCATGGGATCAGGGAAAAGACTGTGTATCCACCAAAAACCTGAATCATTAAAGTAGTGCTTTTATTCAATATTTATAATAAAACATATGATGTCTTACCTTTTTTCCACTTGATTATCAGTGACTACATGTTTTGACCATTACTCCATTTATTTTTTTAAATCAGTGTTCAGACCCCAAATAGTTACTGATACATACCAGTGTTCAGATTACATCAGTTCTGCTAGTTGACTAAATTACAATTACCTTGAACAACAATTTGGGATGAACAACAATTTGGGGCTGTATACATTCTAGTTCGTGACAGGCTTTTTGCTTAATCTTGGAGTGTTGGTTTATAGGGCTTGATTAAATATTATATATAAATTAATACAAGGACATGAAAGAAAGCAGGTGTCATCTAGAGACTAAGGGAACAGATACATTTCTGGGTCTTAGAAAGTTTCAGCAGAACCAATTTCTTATGTATGGTGGAGGCTTTTTCAGGGATGTGCAGTCTTCTTGCGTATGCTTTTGTGGGGCTCCATGAAGATGATTGTGTTCTCTTCAGTACTGGCAACAGTGACTAGATCCAATTAGAGAGAAGCAGGGGACAGGAGAAATATACACTTTTCAATTCAAATGGTTTCTAAATTCAGCCCAACTCAGCTTAATACAAGTTTTTAAGCCTTTTTAAAATGACAGTTTTAATGGCCTCTTTTCAGCCTGTAACAATTATTCTCCACTGACTCTGTAGGCAGAACTAATGACTTCCTTTCTCATAAGAAGGCTTCAGTCCAAGGCTAGGTCAAAAAAGGTCACTTAGTATTCGTCTTTCCCTCCTGGAACATGCCGGCTGGAAGGTCCCTCCTGAGATGCTCCCACTGACAACCCAGTCACCAGTCTTCAAGCAGCCCAAGGGACACGGGGAGGTCATGTCTGAGTGTTTCAGTTGAATCCTAGCTGCATGGAGCTTTTGAGCCATCCCATACCAAGTGTCACACATTGGCACCATGAATCTTCCAGATGGTTCCAACCTCTAGCCATTGAGTCCCTCCTAGAAGAAGGAAGTCTCAGCTGTATGATGAATAGCATATTCTACTGACAAGGACATCAAAGCTTGATTAGGCAGTTTCTCAAATCTATAACCAGATGTACTTTAGTAATCTATAACTACATGTACACCCAATGTGATGTGATTTTGCATGCACTGAATCTTCACCTGTATATAAGCTGTAAATTGAAATACTGTCTGGTTTGGAGCAGTCGGACAGAACTCCAATATTAACTGTAGCACTCTTAGAAGTAAAACTCAAAACAGTGCAAAGTCTCCCCTTAGACTGGGCTCCCTTAGAATTTTTAACTCTCACTTTCCACACTGAGCCTCCAGAAATGCGTTCATTGTATAATAGTTTAGGCTTTCCTACTCTGGTACTGGTTCCCACAGAACTTTTTGCTTGTGAGTTTCTGCTTCTGTGAGTTATGATTTTCTGAACCCATCAGATCGTCTTTCCAAATCTGAGGCCATTGTTTGCCCTGTGATCTCATTTCTGTAATGGATATAAGAAGAGACATTGCCTTTCCAGTTTGCTTTGTCTTTTACTTGTTAAAATGGGTGATGTCTTCCAAGCACCTCATATGTGGGACTGGAAACTAGAAGTCCCAGAGAATATCTGCTTGACAACGCTGATCTTCTGAAAGCTGAGACATTAAGACCTGACATATGATCAATTTTGGGTAAATATAACATTTCCAAATGGACTTGAAAAGAATGTGTGTTCTACCATTGTTGGTATACATTATATACATTATAATATGACTATATATCTATCTCAATTTGGCATGTATGCAAGTTACATTGTTCAGATTTTAAACCCACACTGACTTTTTGTCTATTTATTATGTAAGCTATTCTAAGAAATATATTAAATCTTTCTCTGTGGTTTTAAATTTATTTCTGTTTCATTGCATTTACTTTTGGAAAGATATCTCATTAAGTACATACAGATTATTTATTTATTTATCTATTTTTATTTTTTATTTTTGGAGACAGAATCTCACTGTGTTCCCCAAGCTGAAGTGCACTGGTGTAACCATGACTTACTGCAGCCTTGAATTTGTGGGTTCAAGCAATCCTCCCACTTTAGCTTCCCGAGTAACTGGGACTAGAGGCTTACACAACCACACCTGGCTCATTTTAAAATTTTTTGTACAGATGGGGGTTTCTGCATGTTGATCAGACTGGTCTCTAACTCCTGGCTCAAACAATCCTCCTGTCTTGGCCTCCCAAAATGCTGAGATTGCAGGCATGATCTACCACACCTGGCCCAGATTGGTAATGAACTATGTGCTGGTTTTGGATGGGTGCCTGAATCATTATTATTGCCCTGTTTCATCTCTAGTAATACCTTACACAACAAAACCCTGCTCCAACACAAGCACAGCCTCCCCTGCAATCAATATAATCAAAACCACAGCACTGCAGTTGTTACAATTGATGAACTTGCATTAGCTATAGTTTACATTAGGGCTTGCTCTTGGTGTTGTACAGTCTACAGGTTTGGAGAACTGTATAAAGGTAGTATCCTTTATGATAGAATCATACAAAGCATTTTTACTGCCTAAAAATTTGTTTTATATTTTTCACTCCCACCTATCTACTTTTAATTACTGAGTTTCAATTTAGTCTCCCATTTTTCTTTCTTTTTAAAATATCCCTACTCCCCCACTTTCTTTTTCCTTTCATTGATGCCTTGTTTATAAACTTTATTACATAATTTTCCACCCAACTCTCTTTTTTTGCAATTTTTTATTATAGAGATGTGGGGTACAATTCAGGGTTAGGTATACAAATGTTGATTATACAGGTGCCTTTATTGATGAGGTGTGCACCTCCCTCCCCTAGCAGTTTCCCTCAGCTGCAAATTCCACTCCCCCTCCCCTGACAGTTTCCCACTGCTGCCAATCCCTTTCTTTTTTTTGAGTTGGAGTCTCACTCTGTCGCCCAGACTGGAGTGCAGTGGCATGCTCCCGACCAATGCAGCCTCGACCTGCTGGGCTCTGGTGATCCTTCTGCCTCAGCCTTCCAAGTAGCCAGAACTACAGGCAAGTGTTACAATGCCCAGCTAATTTTTGATTTATTGTAGAGATGAGGTCTTGCCAAGTTGCCCGGGTGGGTCTTGAACCCGTGGGCTCAGGCAATTCACTTACCTTGGCCTCCCAAAGCACTGGGATTACAGGTTGAACCACTGAGCCCAGCCGCCCATCCCTTTCTTATAAGTATTATAATTGTTCAAGTTCTGCTTATGAGTGAGAACATATGGTACTCTGTTCTTTGTTTCTGTGCATGCTCAGTGATCCACCCAACCCTTTAGTTGTACCATCCCTTACTCGTCTTTGACTTGTTATCTGAGATAACAAGATGTATCCTTGATTTGTTCTAAAACAAATGATTTCTTTTTACCCCATCCAACATTGCTAGACTCTTAGAATACTTTAATTCCATTTATACTCCCTTGTCTTGCATTCTTGTTGTTATTCATTTTAATTTCACACATATTCTAAATCCAAGAAGACAATGTTGCTATTACTGTTATTGTTTTCTACAGTCAATATTCCTTATAGTTATCCACATATTCTATCTTTGTCTTTTCTTTGGTTCCCATTATATCCTACTGGTCCATGTTTCTGGCTGGAATACTTTGACTTCTGACTGAAGTATTTCCTTTGGTATTTCTTTGACTGCAAGTCAGTTAATAAATTCTGTCCATTTTTCTTTTCCCAAAAATAATTTTTTCTTTTTCCTTTTTTTTGCCAGATACATCTGCTGTGTATATAACTCAAGAAACTTACAGTTGACAGTTGTTTTTTTCTACACTTTAAAGGTATATTTCCATTGTCTTCAGACTTTTATTACTTCTATAATATTCCTATAAAATCAGTAAGTTCTGAAATCTGTCCTTTATTTTTCATCAAATGTTTGAGGCAAATGTTCCAATATTAACATAGTGGGATCCAAAATCTGTCCTTTATTTTTCATAAAATGTTTGAGACAAATGTTTAAACATGGCAGGATCTGTAAACACAGTTGGAGGATTAACAGAATGAGGCTAGATGCAAGGCTTACACTTGTAATCCCAGCACTTTGGGAGACTGAAGTGGGACAATTTCTTGAGGCCAGAAGTTCAAGACCAGTCTGGGCAACATAGCAAGACAGATCTTTATATTAAACATTTATTTAAGAAAAGAAAGATCAAGAACTGTCAAGGAAGATGGTATAACCAGTAGGAATGCGTAAGTTCCTGTGTGTGTGAGTGATTGTATAGACAATTCTGCATGTGTTTCTGTGTATAAGTGGGAGTGTGAGAGGCTGATGAGTGGGGACTTGAGAGCAAGTGTCCAGGGCTCTCCTGGTGAAGCTGTTGGTGCCTCAGCTGCTCTGCTTGGACCCTAGCATTCCCTGGAGCACAGAAGCTGAGCACCATTTTTCAAAATCAGCAGACCTTGGATGGATTTAGAGTCTGTAATACTGAGTGATCTATCACAGAAACAAAGAACTGAGTACCACATGTTCTCACTCATAAGTGGACCCCGAACAATTATCGTAATAGTACAAGAAAGGAATTGGCAGTAGTGGAAAATTGTCAGGGAAGGGGAGGGGAACACTTCCTGAATAAGAGTACTTGACCTCAAATCAGGTGAAGTGGGGACCAAAGTGAGACCCAAACTTTACCTGTACAATGACCATTTGTAAAACTAACCCTGAATTGTACCCCACATCTTTAAAATAAAAAATTAAAAAAAATTTAAATAAACAAATCACTATCTGAAAAAAAGATCAGCAGAGCTTTTCCAGGGAAGAATGGCTGGAATGATTGCCAACACAAACACTACGGTGCCAGACTGAATGCTGGCAGCAAGGGCCATAGAGAGAGTGCAACAAGGGAGCATGAGGCAGAGTCCTCAGAAAACAGCACTGTGAAGACACCCCGAGGCTGGACTGGGCTCCAGAGCCTTTCCACCAAGTCCTAAGATCCTGAGATTATGGTAACTGCTGGAGAGGGAGCTATGGGCCCCATTGGTGACAGAAATAGCAGCCAGTAGAGAAACCAACCCCTCTCTAACCCTGGTGGGAGAAGGGCCCCAGGGCAGCCTCTGCAGAGCAGCAGAACTGCATCTTGAGACCAAGCACTATCTCTGTGTTGCATTGGGGCTGCTCTTTACAACCTTAGAGAACATTACCCCAGTGCACAAGTCCTGGTGGGTAACAGCAGATGCAGAATTCCGGATTATCCACCCTACCACACACTTTGAACCAGCTGTTGGTCAATAGACACAGACAGTGGAACCCGAGAAAGAGACTGGTGAGTGCCTAACTGACTCCCCCCATCCCTTAGCAACAAGTGAAAGAGATTGGGAGGGCTGAGCGGAGACAGGAGGCCCCATTCCCCTGCCATGAATGGAATTGCTTTGGAGCTGTGACAGAGAAGATACAACAAAGAAAGAGATCCAATAAAATCTAATAAAATCAGGCATCTGTTCTTGATAAAACCTCTGAACATCTAGGGATAAAGGGAATGTACCTGAAAATAGCAAGAACCATCTTTGATAAACCCACAATCAACATATTGCTAAATGGACAGAAATTGGAAGCATTTCCCTTGAAAACCTGAACAAGACAAGGCTGCCCACTCTCAACCTGCCTGTTTGACATAGTGTTGGAAGTCCTAGCTAGAGCAATCAGACAAGAGATGGAATTCAGGGGTATACAAAAAGGAAAAGAAGTTAAGTTATCTCTCTTTGAGACAATATGAGCCAATACCTCAAAAATCCAAGAGAATCTGTTAGAAATCTCCTTGCACTGATAAAAGACTTTGGCAAAGTCTCAGGCTACAGAATAAATGTGCAAAAGACAATTACCTTCTTATATACCACACAAAGAAATACATTGTCATCTTGCTAACCAGAGAAGTGAATGATCCTTACAATGAAAACTACAAAACATTGCTCAAAGAAATTAAAGATAACACAAACAAATGGAAAAATAGTCCATGCTCATGGTTTGGAAGAATCAACATTGTTAAGATGTTCATCCTACCCTAAGAAATCTACAGATTCAACACTAAACCCATGAAATTACCATCATCAATCTTCTCAGACCCGGAAACAACAATATAGAAATTCATGTGGAGACATAAACAACCACGAATAGCCAAAACAACCCTTAGCAAAAGAAACAAAGAAATCACACTTCCAGACTTAAAACATTATTATAAGACTACAATAATCAAAGCAACCTGGTATTGGTACAAGGACAGCTAACGGATCAGGACAGAGATTCCGGAAGCAAAGTCTCAATTTCTCAACCAACTCATCTTTGACAAAGGCTCCAACAACAACCACTGGAGAGAGGAGAGAAGCTGTTCAGTAAATGGTGCTGGAAAAACTGGCCTACCACGTGCAGAAGATTGAAACAGGACCCCTGCCCATCACCATACACAAAAATCAATTCCAAATGCATCAAATACCTAAATCTAAAACCTCAAATTTAAGAATCTTAGAAAATGCAACAGATACCCTTACAGAAATTGGAATAGGCAGCCAATTTCTGATCAAAAGCCCATGCCATAAGAGATAAGATAGACAAGTGGGACCTCATCAAACTGAAAAGTTTCTGTAAAGCAAAGGAAACCTTTAAGAAAGAGGGGAGACAGCCCACAGGGAAAAACTATTTGCCACCTGCAAATTTGACAAAGGCCTAACATCCAGGATCTACAAGGAACTCAAATGTGCTGAAAGGAAAATAACTAACAGCCCCATTAAAAAGTGGACAATGAATAGACACTTCTCAAAAGAAGATATATGATCAACCAACAGACACATGAAAAAAGTATTCGATCTCACTAATTATCAAAGAAATGCAAGTCAAAACCACATTGAGATACCATTTTACTCCGGTAAGAATGGCCATCATTAATAAAACAAAAAACAGCATATACTGGTGAGGATGCGGAGAAAAGGGAACACTTTTACACTGTTGGTAAGAATGCAAACTAGTTCAACCTCTATAAAAAACAGTGTGATGATTCCTAAAAGAACTGTAAGTTGACCTTCCAAATGATCCAGCAATCCCCCTTCTGGGATATACCAGAGGAGCTTAAATAACTCTACAAAAAACATGCTCAAGCATGTTTATTGCAGCACTATTTACAATAGAAAAAACATGGAACTAACCATGCTGCCTATTGAAACTAGACTGGATAAAAAAATATGGTATATATACATGATGGAATATTATGTACCATCATAAGGAAGAACAAAATTATGGTCTTTGCAGTAATTTGGATGGATTTAGAGTCTATAATACTCAGTGATTTATCACAGAAACAAAGAACTGAGTACCACGTGTTCTCACTCATAAGTGGACCCTGAACATTTACCATAATACTACAAGAAATGGGTTGGCAGGAGCTGGAAACTGCCAGGGGAGAGTGGGGCACACAACATCAATGAGGATACCTGATCTCAAACCAGGAAAAGTGGGTACCAAAGGTAGGCCCAAACTTTCCCCGTATGATGACCTCTTGTATACCTAATCCTGAATTGTATCCCACATCTTTAAAATAAAGCAAATTAAAAAAACATTTTTTCAGTATGTAAATTTATACAGTAAAAATTATTAAAAGTAAAAGTATGGATTATTTATGCTAAAAAAACCTCAGCTATCAGTTTTTAAAAAAATGTAATCAGCATGTTCTGTGTATCTGACTTTATGTTCCATGGTGACCAGAAAGTTCTAAGGTTTTATAAATTGTACCTGACAATTTTGTCTGGTCACCTATTTGTTTCTATCTTCTTTATCTCTTATAACTGGAAAATATTAACTAGAAAAACTCCTAATAAGAGATAATGAAGGTCAAAAATAAAAAAGAAAAGAAAAGAAAGAGCAAGAGAATGCTCTTTTTAAGTATTTGAAAATAAGGAAAAGTCAAGTCTCAACCTCAGTTTCAAAACTAAGGCAGCTAGGATGGGTTGATTCTTACATAAAATTCATGGATGGAAAAAAAAAATTCATGGATGGGTGGAAATGCCCAGTTGTTCTATGTTGCCCATCAAGTTGTTTCAAAGAAATGTTTACTTCTAATGCTCCTGTATAGAGTACCCACTAATGAAGATTGAGCATAAAGTAACTGAAAGTGCCTTTTAAAAGCCATCTCGTACAAATAAACTGCAGATGATAGTATTTCAAATATTTTTCTTTAAATTTTTATTTCAGAGGTTTTAAGGGGTACAGATAATTTTGTTCACATGGTTTCATTGTATAGCAGCAAAGAAGTCTGGGCCTTAATTGTACCCACCATTCCCACATGTGCACATTGTATCCAGTAGATGATATTTCATCCCGCCACCCCTTCCCCATCCCCTAAGTCTCCAGTGCTCATTATACCATTCTCTATGCCTTTGCAGATTCTTTGTTGAGCTCCCACTTGTAAGTGAGAATATGCAGTGTTTGGTTTTCCTGCGTAAGCTCACTTAGGGTGATGTTCTTCAATTCCATTCAAGGTGCTGCAAAAGACATTAATTCATTCTTTTTGATGGCTAACTAGTATCCCATAGTGTATATATGCCACAGCCTCGTTATTCGCTGATTGGTTTATTGGCATCTCAGTGCAGGAATCCTTTTGTTTAAGTGTGGGGTACAATTATTCAGAGTTAGGTTTACAAATAGTTATTATGCAGGTACCCTTATTGATGAGGCATGACCCCCCCAGCAGTTTCCCACTACTGCCAATTCCCTTTTTATAGCATTGACTACATTTGTTCTAAAGTGGTTTGTTTTGTAGCTGTTGTAAATAGGATTGCCTTCTTAATTTCTTTTTCAGATAGTTTGCTGTTAATGTAAGGAAACACTGCTGGTTTTGTATGTTGATTTTGTATCCTGCAAAATTTTAAATTAATTTTAACAGATTTTTTTTGTGAAGTCTTTAGGATTTTCTATATACGTATACATATCATACATGTATAAAATCTTGCCATCTGCAAACAGGGATAATTTAACCTCTTCCTTCCCAGTTTGGATGCATTTTATTTCTTTTTCTTTTTTTTTTTTTTTTGAGTTGGAGTCTCACTCTGTCACCCAGACTGGAGTGCAGTGGCTGCTCCCAGCCACTGCAATCTCGATCTGCTGGGCTCCGGAGATCCTTCCGCCTCAGCCTTCCAAGTAGCTGGAACTACAGGCACATGCTACCACACCCGGCTAAGTTTTTGATTTATTGTAGAGATGAGGTCTCACCAAGTTGCCCAGGTGGGTCTCGAACCCATGGGCTCAGGCAATTCACTCACCTCAGCCTCCCAAGGTGCAGGATTACAGGTTGAGCCACTGAGCCCAGCTGCAGTTTATTTCTTTATCTTGCTTAATTGCTTTGGCTAGGACTTCCAGTACTTCCAGTACTATGTTGAATAGAAGCTGTGAGAATGGACACTATTGTCTTCTTTTGGATCTTAAAAGTTTTCAAATTTTCCCCATTCAGTATAATGTTAGCTGTCTTTGTCTTATATGACCTTTATTGTGTTGAGGTACCTTCAATGTATACTTTCATGATAACTCTCAATGGGTTAGGTTACTTGAGATCTTTTATCTTTTTTTGACGTAGGCATTTTCTGCTATTAATTTCTTTCTCAATTTGTTGAGAGTTATCATGAAAAGACGTTGGATTTTGTCATGTGCCTTTTCTACATGGATTGAAATGATCATATGTTATTTGTCTTTCATTCTGTCAATGCGATGTACTATGTTCATTGATTTGTGTCTTTTGTACTATCCTTGCATCCCTGAGATGAATTCCACTTGATTATGGTGATTAACTTTTTAATGTACTTCTGAATTCAGTAGGTTTTTTTGAGAATTTTTGCATTCTATGTTCACTAGGGATATTGGCATGCACATGTGTGTGCATGTGTGTGTGTTCTTGTCTGTCTTTTTTTTAGTTGAAGTCTCACTCTCTTGCCTAGGTTGGAGGGCAATGGTATGCTCACAGGCCACTGCAGCCTCGACCTATTGGGCTCAGGTGATCCTTCCACCTCAGCTTTCCAAGTACCTGGAACTACAGGTGCTCACTACCATGCCCGGCTAGTTTTTTGATTTATTGTAGAGACAAGGTCTTGCAAAGTTTCCCAGGCTAGTCTTGAACTCCTGGGCTCAGGAAATCCTCTTGCCTCAGCCTCCTAAATGCTGGGATGACAGTCTTTAGCCACTGTGCCTGGATCTTATCTGTATTTTGTATCAGGGTAATTCTGGTCTCATAGAATGAGTTCAGAAAAATTCCCTCCTCTTCTGTTTTTTGGAAGAGTCTGAAAAGTGTTGGTATTAGTGCTTCTTTAAGTGTTTGGTAGGATTCATCAGTAAAGCCATCAAGTCCTAGACTTTCTTTGATGGGAGACTTTTTATTACTCATTTAATCATGTTAGTCAATATTGATCTCTTCAGATTTTTATTTCCTTATAAGCCAATCTCTGTAGTTTTTAATGTGTCAAGGAATGAATCCATTTCTTTTAGGTTATTTAATTTGTTGGCATATAATTGTTTATAGTAGTCTCTTATGGTCCTTTGTATTTCTATGGTATCAGACATGCCTCCTTTTCCATCTCTGATTTTATTTATTTAAATATTCTCTTTTTAATCTTAGTCTAGCTAAAGTTTTGTTGATTTTGGTTATCTTTTCTTTTTGAGTTGGAGTCTCTGTCACTCAGGCTGGAGTGTAGTGGTGCAATCACAGTCCATTGTAGCCTCGGTTTTTTGAGCTCAGGCAATCCTCCTGCCCCAGCCTCTCAAATAGGTGGGACTGCAGGCACATGTTATTTTGCCTGGGCTGGTCTTGAACTCCTGGATGCAAACAATCTTCCACCTCAGTCTCCAAAATGCTGGGATTACAGCCATGAAACACCATGCCAAGCCAAGTCAATTGTTTATTTTTTCAACAAACCATCTCTTTGCTTTGTTAATATTTTCTGTTGTTTCTCTAGTTTCTATTTAATTTATTTCTGCTGTGATCTTCATTATTTCCTTCCTTCTGCTAATGATGGGCTAAATTTGTTTTTGTTTTTGTAGCTTCTTATGGTGTATTTTTAGGCTACTTGAGATTTTGGTTTTGAGTTGGAGTTTCACTCCATCACCCGAGTTGGAATGCAGTGGCATGCTCACAGCCACCCCAGTGTTGATCTGCTGGACTCTGGCAATCCTTCCACCTCAGCCTTCCAAGTAGCCAGAACTACAGGCATGCACTACCACACCCAGATAATTTTTGATTTATTGTAGAGATGAGGTCTTACCAAGTTGCCTAGACTGATCTCAAACCTGCAGGCTCAGGCAGTCCACTAACCTCAGCCTCCCAAAGTGCTGGGATTACAGGTTGAGCCATCTAGCCTGGTCTTTTTTCTTTTTCTGATGTAGGCATTTACTGTTATTAAATTCCCTCTTAGAATTTATTTTGCTGTAACACAAAGGTTTTGGTATCTTTTGTTTCCATTTTCATTTGTCTCAATAAATATTTAGATTTCCTTTTTAATGTGTTCATTGAGTCATTGGTTATTTGGGAGACTGTTGTTTCATTGTCATGTATTTGCTCAGTGTCCAAAATTTCTCCTGCTATTGATTTCTAGTTTTACATCACTGTGTCAGAAAAGATACTTGATATAATTTTAATCTTCTTAAGTTTGTTAAGACTTTTTTGTGACATACGTATGATCTATCCTGGAGCATTCATGTGCAGTTGAGAAAAATATTCTGCGGCTGTTGGATGAAATGTTAGGTCCATGTGGTCTAGAGTGTAGTTTGAATCTGATATTTTTTTTTTACTTTCTTTCTGGTTGATCTGTTCACTGCTGAAAATAGGGTATTCAAAGCCCCTATTATTATTGTATTACTGTCTATATCTCCCTTCAAATCTATCAATATTTTCTTTAGGTATTTAGATGCTCCAATGTTGAGTGCATATATATTTATAATTGTTATGTAATCTTACTGAATTTTTTCCTTTATTATTATGTGTTTGCCTTCTTTTTCTCTTTTCATAGTTTTTGGCATAAAGTCTATTTTGTTTGAAATATGGATTGTTGCTCTTGCTCTCTTTTAGTTTCCATTTGCATGGAATATCTTTTTGTACCCCTTTGATTTCAGTCTATGTGTGTTATTACAGGGGAAATGAGTCTCTTTTAGGCAGCATGTGGTTGGGTCTTGTTTCCTTTTTGTTCATTCAGCCATTCTATATCTTTCTTTTCCTTCCTTTTAATTGGTACACACTAATTTACATATTTATGGAGTGTATATGATAATTTTTTACAGGCATAGAATGTGTAATGATCAAGTCAGAGTATTTGCGATATCCATCACTTTGAATATTTAGTATTTCTATATGTTAGGGGCATTTCAAATCTTCTAGTTACTTCAAAATATACAATACACTATTGCTAACTATAGTCACCATATCTGCTATAGAATATTAGAATACATACCTTCTGTCTAACTGTATGTTTGTACCCATTGAGCAACTTCTCTTTATTCCCCCTCCCATCCTCATGACCTTCTCAGTTTCTGGTATGTATTATTCTTTCCTCTGCCTCCATGAGTTCAATATTTTAGCTCCCACATATGAGTGAGAAGATGTGATATTTGTCTTTTTTGTGCATGGATTATTTGCTTAACCTGAAGACCTTCAGTTCCATCCATGTTGCTGCCAATTACATGATTTTATTTTTATTTAAATGTCAGAATAGTATCCTATTATGTATATATGCCATATTTTTAAATCAGTTCATCTATTGGTGGCCACTTAGGTTGATTGTATAACTTTATTATTGTGACTAATGCTTCAATAATCATGTGAGTGCAGGTATCCCTTTGATATACTGTAGAGATGACACAAGGACAACAAAAGACTTACCCATTGTCCTACCCTGAATGTGCATTCTTAGTGTGACATGATCCTTTACTCATTTAGGATGAAGCTCTGGGAAGTGATTTTTATTTTGGCATTGAAAATAAAAAAAATTAAAAATCCTGGAAAGAAAGTGGGGGAGGGGAAATTGTAGGGATGGGTAAAAACTCCTTGGTGGTGAACAGGTTCTTGATACCATGAACAAAGAATTGGACAAGACACATACAAAGATAGCTAAAGCAAAAAGTAGTTTATTTAGCAAAAGGACAGAAATAGTGCACTCCAAAGAAGGCAGTGGAGCAGGCATGAGCTGAAGAGTAGTTTAAGAGCCTTGAGTTAAACAAAGCCAGAGACTTATATATTTTTTCTGTGGAAAAATGGGCTCTAATTTTGCAAATCTTGCAAAAAAGAAACACTTGACAAGTGTTTCTGGGATTAATAGCACTTCCTTGGGAAAGGGCAACATCTCAGGTTGCTGCACATGTCTCTGCCTCTCTGCCCACCATCTCAAAATTTTAAATGTGTGTATGAGAGGCAAGCCATATGCATGAAACTTGACTAGCTCTTTTGAATGGATAGGTTATAGAGACTTCAAGGAAGTTCCTTTTGCACATGTGCCACACCTGGGGTGTGAGTTTTATGGCTTTCTTCTCTTGGCTCCAGAAGGGATGTCACCTATGTTGTCCTGGGAGGTTGATTAACATTTCAGTTAATGGCTTCTTTTTTGTCTAGGTTCTGTCTTTGAAGGTTGATTAATATTACAGTTGTATGACTTCCATCCTGTTCCTATGGCTCCTGATCTGTTGAGGCTCATTTCTCAGTCTTCATCCTATCTCCTGCCTCCGGGGTACCTGAATAGAGAAGAAAAGAACTTTTGAAAGAGATAGCAAAACCTTTCATACAAATTCCTCATTAGAAATCTTGCTATTATTGGCTGGCCACAGTGGCTCCTGGCTGTGATCCCAGCACTTTGGGAGGCTGAAGTGAGAGGATTGCTTAAGCCTGGGAGTTCAAGACTAGCCAAGGCAACATAGTGACATATCTCTATGAAAAATAACATAAGTTGTGTATGGTGGTGCACACCTGTACTCTCAGCTACTTGAGAGGCTTAGGTCAGAGGATGACCTGAACCCAGGAAGTTGAGGTTGTGATAAGCTGTGATCACACCACTGCACTATAGCCTTAGGGACAGAGTGAGACTCCATCTCAAAAAAAAAAAAAAGCAAGCAAGCAAGCAAGAAAAGAAATCTTTCTGTTATTGAAATACAAAGGGGTACTTGAAAAAAACAGCTGTCCATGGAAACCTCTATTCACCCTCACTGCCTATCTGCCCACCTGCCTACCTACCTTCCTTTTTTTGCCGATAGGCAATTACTGAACTTGGTCACACCTGGATGGAAGTTTTAAAAAATGTGGCATCTGAACAAATTTATAGAAGGGCTATTTTCTATATGATAAAGTAGTCATCTGTCCCAGAAAAGCTACTTCCATTTCAACAAGCAATAATGAGTGACTATTCCCATTGGATATTGTTGAGATGATATCAGAGGGTGATGACTGGAAGCCAATGAAATTAATGATAAATGAAAGAAGGAACCCTGAGAAACTTAGAATAAACTTCATTCATATATTGCTTCATCATAGCCAATTTTGCTTAGACTGACATGCTTTGAATCTCACACAGGTTAGACATAGATAACTACATTTCCAATAACCAGGTTTTAGGAAGCATCAGACATTTTACTGCAGGCCCAGCTGGCAGCCTACCCCAACCCCTCAGTAAATCTCCATCAGATGTAAGACAAAGATAGAGCTATAGAAATGATAATAGACCATCTTTTTGCTAAGGAGTTTGTGGGTTGCTAATGACTGATAGGTCTCTTGCAGGAAAAACCCCTCCCCTTGTCTCCAACCATCTAGCCTACCACCCGAGGGCATGAGATGCTAATGTCTGGCAAGATCAAGACCTAAGACTCATATGGTTACAATGAACACCGAAGACCTGCAGCCCTGGACATTCCTTTTGGTACAGATCCCTCTGGGCTCATACCACCCTTACCCCAAAGGCCCTTAAATACACCCAGTTCTTGACCCTTCGGTGCCATACTTGCCTCTGAGTGTTGGCCCCTTTCCAATCTGTGAAAAGTGAATAATAAACTTTACTTCTTTCTACTTCTTACTTGGTTGCAATCTTGCATTATTCCCACAGCACCAGCACCAGCACCAGCTCACCTTGCCTCTTTAATTTTTAAAACATTAAAAAATTTTTATTTTAAAGCTGTGGGGTACAATTCAGGATTAGGTAGATAAATGGTAATTGTGAAGGTAAAGTTTGGGCCTCCCTCTGGTCCTCACTTTGCCTGGTTTTGTTGTGGTCCAAGTAATGCTCAGCTGCTCTCCCTTGATACCAATAAATCAAAGGGGTAGGCTGTAATGTAAGTGCGGTGAACAAGCTGTGTGGTTAGGCAAAGAAAAGAAAATTTATTAGAGGGAAAGAAAAGAAAGGCTGGCCCTTAAAAGGAACTAGCAGCTTGTTCTTTTGGTGGGTCCCTAGCTGAAGTCTTGTGGTCCCATAGCACACATAGTCCTGCGGAAGCAGGTGCTGGTGGTGACATAGCCCTGAGACATGGCCTTGAGGAAGCAGGCTGGTGCTGGTGGTCATGTAACTTTGAGGACACAGGTATTGGCAGCAAAAACAAGATGTCACTTAAGCAAGTGAGGAAGGAGTGGGGAAGGGTGAGTGGGAGTTGCAGCTCCTTTACACAGGGAACTGGTAGAAACAGTTTTATTTCTGAGTTTGAATCCAGGGAGCAGAACTGGACTCGAGGCCTTTCTAAAATGGTTCTGCTTACCTTTCAAGTTTTGTAGTCTGTTTTAAGTCCAGAGTTGTTGGTACCTATAGATTAGTCATACAACCAGCAGAGCATTGAATAGAACTTAAATCACAGCTGCATTTTACCAATAGTGACATGTTATGGTCTAGAATTTCTGGTGTCAGGTACCAGAGCTATCTCACATCTTTTATCAGTAAGGCCCAGCAGAAGTGTTAATCAGGCTTGCCATAGAGTAAAGGGAATTGACAAGGCCCAACTCATGCATTACATCACAAAACTTACGATTACATTGATATTATACTATTCAAACCTATGACTACTAAGAACAGGGAGTCAAAGGGGATTTACATCTTTTAGTTGATTGGGCATAGTCTGCAGAGATGTCAAGGATCCCCTGAAGCTACTTACTGGGAGTACATAGGAGATAAGGGGACTCTCTGGAATGTGCTTAGGAATATATCTCTCGGTTTATTGGGCATAGTCTGAAGGGAAGTCAGGAATTCTTTGAAGTTTCTTACTGGGAGTGCTAAGGAGAAAAGGAGAAGTGCATATTTTATTAGCTCTCAGAAATATTACTCAGGAATGCACAGGAGTGCTTGAACCCTTGTCATATCCTTATCTAGGGGCTGTGGCAATATGGACAGCGGGTCTCTGTTTGATGGGACAATTTGGCAACCATGAAAGGAACTTGGTCAATGGGATCTTCTGATGGAGATTTTCTAGTAGCTTCCTGAGTCACTTTGTGCTCTTAGAACTCTTTGGAAAGGAGTTCTGTTGACCAGAAGCAGCCTTCGATGAAATGGTAAGAAAGAGACCTTGCCAGGTACTTGGTCTTGTAAAGCAGACACGCTTCTTTGGTAAGCCAATCCTGGATGTGTGCAGGGGGTGAAGGAAGCTTTTTCACTTGGGCTCTCTGGGGTCACTTTGTGGGCACCAGAGGAATGCTGAACCAACCTGTTAGTGATTTGTTGGGATATCCTTTTGTTTGTGTTTGAATTTGCTAAGAAAACTGGCTGATTTGTTATACTTTGATGGGAAATGCCATACATTAAAACTTGATTGACATGCATTCCCTTTATGCTGTTTTATGTTTTTATAAGTGTTGCTATTTCCCTTTGTTTGCATGGTATTTATATAGGTGGTGAAAAATCCCCAGGAGAATAGGAACTCCACCCTTATGAATCAGAATCCAGCCTTTTCAAAGATAAGAGGCACCCTTTCCTTCTGTCTGTGTAAACAGACTCTGTTGGGTGACTGAGGGACTTGTGAAGGTGGGCAGGGACCAATTCCCATGATGTGTAAGGGCCTCACAGGGACCTCTTCAGTCTAGTCATAAAGGACTCTGTGGACTCTGGAGGGCCCTGGGCTTGATCAGATGCTCAGCAGACCCAAATCCATGCCAGATCCCTGAAACAGTGATTGGACGGTTGGAAATGGCACAAGAGGCAAATTGCCTGGAAGCCAGAATGGGGTCCCAGGGTTCCAGAGGACTGCCCCATTCAGGAGGTGTGCATAAGGGCTGGTCACCCAGTGCTCTTTGACCCCTTGAGTGCTTTCAGCACCCTGAGGGAAACCCGAGACTTGTGAGAGGCAGGGAGATGACTGGTGGTGTCATGGACAACAGGAGCTCCCTCCGTAAGCAGAACACTTTTGACCCAGAACACCTAGTGCTGTCTGGAGATAGCGTTGCTTGCCAGTTCTACCTCATGACTACACTATTCTCTAATGTAAACCTACTCTGTCTGCGTTACTACGTGTTGTCAAAGATGTGCAAAAGGCACCTGCTGTGTGTGTATACAGCTACCACTTATCTTGAATTCTTTCCTAGGACCACCCCCTCTCCCTTCCTTAGCCTGGGTTCTCCTTCATGGATTCCAAGGAAGTTCATCCTAGTCCATCTGTAAAGGAACCTAGAAATCTCTCTTATATGCTACTTTGCCTTTTGTCAACTCCACACAAGTTGATGCTAACCTTGGAGGAAATCGTTTTGCAATCTTGTGTAAAATTGTCATCTGTTCTTGTTTTCAAGTACTAGCCACCAGCTTACTCAGGAGTAAGGCCTTGCCTGAGATTGTGATCAACTCCTCTGTGAACTGTGAAAAGGTCTCTTAGAAGTGAGTAATATATTTCAAGATCCTATTTTAAAATTTAATGCTAGTATACACCACTGCTTGTATTGTAAGGCTTTCGTTATGCTTTTATGTCAGCACTCTGCAGATGGAATTTTATTCAATCGGGCTCTACATACTCAGATTAAGAAGGAAAAGGAAGACACACTTAATGATTGTCTGTTGTCTCAGGTGCTATCTTCTAGCACTCACTGGGGTGATGTGAGCAGAGGAGAGGAGGAGGGGAGCCACAGGGGCCTCCTGGTGATTTGACCTGGGCTCAGCCTCAGCAGCCCCCTATTAATTTTACCCAGGCTGACACTCCTTTATCTTGTAAGCCCATTTATCCCAGCCTCCAAAGAAACCCAGTTCTGTGGGAACCACATACAGTGGAACCGCTTTGCACCCTCCTGCTAAACCAATGAATCCATTATGGGAAGTTGCAAATGGAAAGACAGAAATTATACAGATTTACATCCCTTTTTTCTATAACAAATCTGGCACAGTGCCAATTAAGATTAGGAAGCTTCTCAGAAAATCTCTCTCAATTTTTAAGGAATTTCAAATTCTAACCCTCACCTTTGATCTAACTTGGGGTGATGTTAATGTTATTTTCTCTACCTGATGCACCCCAGAGAATAAAGAGTGCACAAACACACGCTGACATAATGACTAAACAATAACCAGATAGGCAAGCAATCGGAACAGTAGCTGTTCCTAACACTGATCCCCAGTAAAATTGCCAATGGGAAGGGCAAATAAGGCAAGAAACAATCATATGCTTATGTGTGTCAAGAAAAGCATAAAGAAATGTATATTCAAACCTATTAATTATGCCAAGGTAAAGAAAATCATGCAGGATCCAAATAATAACCCTGCTCTTTTAAAAGAAAGATTACCTAAAGCCATTAAGAAATATATCAATCTAGACATTAATATGTTGGAAGAGCAAATCTTCCTAGAAATTTTTTCATCAGCTGATTAGCTTCAGATATCCCAAATTAGCTTCAAAAGCTAGAGTTAGAACTGCAAACACCAAGCCTCCAATTAATAGAGGAGGTATTTAAGGTTTTCAACAACTGAAACTGCAATTTAGTAGTTTATAAAGAGTTAACAGGGGAGGAGGGAAAGAAGAAGGTGAAGAGTGAGAAAAGTAAGAGGAAAAACAGACAAACATACTGACTAACAATTGAAAAGAAACACAAAAACAGAGAAGATAAAAAAACAAAAAACAGTGTGGTATTGGTACAAGAACAGGAATATAGACTAATGGAGTTGAGATTCCAGAGGCAAAACCTCAATTTCTCAACCAACTCATCTTCGACAAAGGCTCCACCACCCACTACTGGGAAGAGGAGAACCTATTCAGTAAATGGTGCTGGGAAAACTGGTTGACCACATGCAGAAGATTGAAACAGGACCCCTACCTATCCCCATACACAAATATTAACTCTAAATGGATCACAGACTGAAATGTAAAACCTCAAAGTATAAGAACCTTAGAAAATGCAGGAGATACTCTTATAGAAGTTGGAACTGGCAACCAATTCCTGATTAAAACCTGAAGTGCCCATGCCATAAGAGATAAGATAGACAAGTGGGACCTCATTTCCGACAAGCTTTTGCAAAGCCGAAGAAACCATCAAGAGAGCAGCGAGACAGACCACAAACTGGGAAAAAATATTTGCCAACTCCATGTCTGACAAAGGCCTAATATCAAGGACCTACAAGGAACTCAAATGTGCTGAAAAGAAAAAAACAGCCTCGTTACAATGTGAGCAAAAGGTAAAAATAGACACTTCTCAAAAGAAGACATATGAGCAGCCATGTATCTGCTTTTATATGAGCAGATATATGAGAAAATGTTCAGCTTGTTTGTCATCAAGGAACTGCAAATTAAAACTGCACTGAGATACCACCTAACTCCAGTCAGAATGGCCATCATCAATAACTCAAAAAATGCCGGAGAGGATGTGGTGAAAAGGGGACACATCTACACTGTTGGTGGGAGTGTAAACTAGTACATCCTCTGTGGAAAACAGTGTGGCAATTCCTAAACATTCTAAAAATCGACCTTCCATATCCCCCTACTGGGAATATACCCAGAAGAGCTCAGACCACTCTGTAAAAAAGATACCTGCACACGTATGTTTATCACAGCAATGTTCACAATAGCAAGAACATGGAACCAATCGTGTTGCCCATCAAAAGAGGACTGGATAAAAAAAGTGGCACATACACACAATGGAATATTATGCAGCCATAAAGAAGAACAAAATGATGAACTTTGCAGCAACCTGGATGGAATTAAAGTTTATAATACTGAGTGATATTTCATGGAAACAAAGATGAGTATCACATGTTCTCACTCATAAGTGAACTTTGAATAACTGCTGTAATACTATAACAAAAGGATTGATAGCAGTGGGAAATTGTGGGGGGAGGGAGGTGGGGAGGTGGGAATGATAGTCAAGATCTGCCCGGGGAGGGGACACACCTCATTAACAAGGGTACCTGCACAATGAATATTTGTATACCTAACACTGAATTGTATCCCACAATTAAAAAAAAATAAAATATAACAAAAAATAAAATAAAAAATAAAAAATAAAGTTAAATGCATTAAAAAGGAGTCAACAAATTTGCCTGCTCATAATCAGAAATAAGTAGGAACCGATCATTTCACACCTACTCGTTCTTTTCACTGTAGAGGTTTTTGTAGACCTTTCAAAGACATTGTTAGAAAGTCATTAAACCTCATTGGTTCACGGCCTTGAGATTACTGGTATGGGAGGTCGTAAGCAGGTGGATACTGAAGTGGAGGGAAGCTTCAGGTGGGCTGGGGATGCTCACCTTGGAAGAAACCATCAGGGTCCCAGGGATGCCTGGCATCACTGTTTATGGTTTTATTTTTTCCCCAAGAATTTTCCCCTGAGAAATGCAATTCTGGGTAATAATTCTGGGAATTATTTTTTGCTTTGTTTCAGAATTTTTCTGTGAAGAATGCAGTGCACAGTGTTCAAAGAAAAAATTATGACTCTTACTATTTTGAGGTTTGCTCCCTCTATGCCTAGGTGAAACTAATTTCTTAATCGATACTGAGGCTAAGTTTTCAGCCCTTGTGCTCACATTGAACCTCTTTTTCCAAACACCTGCTTCCTAGTGGGAGTTGGGGGGTATTTCAAAAGTTAAACATTTCGACTATCCTCTAATAAAAAATTGCTAAAAGCTTAATTCAAATTATGATTGCAAAATACTATCTATAAAGAGGTTAAAAGAAAGAAACCAAAAAGAAAAGGAAAGATTTAAAGCAAGTTGTCGGTATAAAAGTATGCTTTTGGTTAGGAAGGATAAAAGGAAAGAGAATAATTTTGTCTAGGAAGGGAACTTGCAAGGTAAATTTTTGTACTACAATAGAGTGAATGACTATTTGTACTAGAAGGAAATTATAGGACAAAAATAAGAAGGTCAAGCATGTTGATAAATGGTATGAATATGTCAAAGATGGCATGTGGAAGTTTTGTGAAAAGAAATGTGTGAAAGGAATTCTATGAACAATCAAGTTTACAAGAAAATTAGTTATGTCTATGAGTTAACCATTAATATCTATCACTGATGTTAGACCAAAACTTCATGTTGTCAAAGTAAGTCTTTTTTCTTTTCTGTCAATCTTTAGTAACTACAGTTTTAAAATTAACAAAATAGAATGCTTTCATTTTGTCTAAGTATATTGGCCCTTTGGTTAATACCATTTCTGCTAAATGTTCTAAAGTATAAAACTATGCTTCTGTAATACTTTTTGTACTTAAGTTGTCAGTAAGCATGTCTTTAAATTCAAGCTGTTAAAGGTGTATGTCAGATTAGTCACATATATAGTCAAGTTAACTAAAATCTAAAAGGTGTCATTCAGTGCAAATTGATGACAATTTTAACATCTTCCAGAACTCTTACTAAAAACTTGTGTGCTCATGAGGGTTGTTGATCCAATATAGGATTGCTCATGGAACAAGGTTTAATTGCATAAACCGAGTTAATAAAAACTAAATAATTTTTTATCTTGTTTGTTTAAAGTATTACTAATTATTTTTGCTATATTTTATAGAGACAAAAAGAAAAACCTTTTCTTGGAACAATTTACAATTTTTTTCACAAATAAGTAAAGAATGGTTATGCAAACAAAATTAAAAAAATATGTTTTTCTCTCTACCCAATTTCTCTAAAATGTAAAAGAATTGTTTATTAATTTCTATCAGTATGGTTGTTTGCATAAGTTCAATAAGAATTTGTTTTCTTTGGTAACAAATTGTAAATGGAAATACTTGTTATTTAACCAAGGCTTTACCAGAAATAATATTTCAAAACAGACTGCTTTAAAGAATTCTGAAACAGATCTGGATACCTTAGATGAGACAGGGAGAGATTTTCAATCTCTGCCTAGGCAGGACTATGCCCACTGCCAGCTTCAAAGAAGCAGCAGAAAACAGACCTTCACCACTCAGTACCCAACACGATTATGGGATCGATGATCTCTAAAGGGAAATTGAGGCAGGGTGGCTAGCAAAGTTTAGATAGGGACAGATAAGTTTCCCATAGGTAGGATTTAGAAGACATTCAGACATTTTAAAAATTACATTTTACTGCAGGCAAAGCGGCAGCCTACCCCACTCCCTTGGCAAATCCAAAGAAAACTCCATCAGATATAGGTTTAGGGCAGCCCAATCTTTCAGTTCATGGTTTAATATAATAATCACTAGAAATCTTTCAGAGGCACAAGTAAAGTGAACACAGGTCTTTGGTATTAGGTCCAAGTCAGTCCCTGAAGTGGAATTAGTGGGAAACTTGCTTAATATGCATGGGTGAGGTAGTTTAATGTATGATTAAACATAAATGTCTTATGTAAGATTATACATATATAGTACTAGTACATATTAATGGGGAAAGGAATATGATGCACGAAGTACATTGCACTATGAGAAATTTTTGTTTTTCTCAATACTTGCATAACACTTAAGAATGATTAATCATATGCAAGCATAGATCAGGTAAATAAATAGAATTTCAGTTTTGCATGCTGATGGTGAGTTGTAAAATCTCTTCCTTGAAATATGTCCTGGGGAGATTAGTTCTCCATTTTTGGACACCAAAGTAATTTTTATACTACAAGGACTATCATTTGAGTATTTTATTTTCAATTAGGTTAGTTAGTGGTATAAGAATGAGGATAGAGGATAGAGGCTCTTTGACCAATAATAATGAGGGAATGTTAGGCAGATTGGCCCCTGATCCATGTGAACACTAGTAGCTCGGCTACTAGGACTCAGAATAAGCATGGGCTTAGTGGTCAGAAAATTATACATCTTTGTTTAGATATATGATGTATTGGAGTAATAGTTAAGATTAAAATAGAGAGGACTAGAGCTAGGACTTCTAGTTTGTTGGGGATAAAATGTAGGATTGCATAGGTAAATAGGAAATATCACTCTGGCTTAATATGAGGTGGTGTGCTTAGGAGGTTGGCTGGGGTATAATTATCTGGGTTACCTAGTAGGTCTGGTGTAAATAGAACTAAGGTTAAAAGTAAGAGTAGGAGGATGATTAACCCTATAATGTCATTGTGTAGTAGGGATGGAATGGAATTTTGTCTGAGTCTGATGAAATTACTTGTTGGGAGCCAGCCATGGAGGCCTGACTACTGACAAAGTCCAGGGGGCTGAAGACCCTGGGTTGCAAAGCGAACCTGGGCAGCTGAAACCCTTGCTTCTTCTACTTTTGTTATTGGTGCAGCCAAAATGTTCTGTACAGTCTGAGGATGGAAAGCAAAATTCCATTCATGCCTCCACTACCCTTTGCAAAAAGGCAAGAGGGGAATTCATGAAAAATTACTTTTCCTTCATTTGAATTCCTCCCTAGGTTTCCACAACCCCAGCCTCCTGGTATTAAACCATATAATCACTTGATTAAACATTGCAGTTGGGAAAATTGTAAAAAATCAGAAGGTGCTCGATTTAGTGTTTTTCAGGTAGCTCACTGGCCTTGCCAGGAAATTATCAATAGAGATTTTAAATATCATGTGCAGGTAGATAATTACCTATAAGAATTATTTCTTCTGAGTGGTGACTAATTGGAGAAGTTTGAGAAGGTACAGTTTGTATTTTTAGGAAGAGTGCCAATGCAAAAATTATATTTACTTAATTTCTACATGTAGTATATTATGTTTAAAAAATCAACAATATCATAAGTATTAGAGCACCTTGCCCTTGGTTAAGGAGGCTTGTAATTCTGGTTAGGGATTGTGACTAAGGTGACCTGAGCCCAAGAGGCCTTTTGTTTTACAAACATTAAAGCTCATTCTCCCTGGCAGGAAATGATCAATGCAGATTGTAAACATCAGGTGTGAAATTAGGGAAAACTAGTCAGGCCAACTTCCAGCTAAGAAACCTTGAAAATTTGCTTTACTCCAGCTAGTTGCAAATTGCTGTGTAAAGGTCACAGGTGTGACTTGTTAATCTATCTGATAATTATGGTGCTTAGAACTTGGTAGTGATTTATAATGTAATAGTTATAGGAATAAGTAAGTTTTGTATGGACACTAAGAAATGGTAATCATTAAAAATGTTAGAAGTTTATAAAATTTATAGTTTAGGATGATAATGTTTTAAGATCAAAACAGGATGAAAAAGATATATTGCCTGTCTGGTCCATCAAATTGTAGCTGATTGCCTTGGAAACAAAAAACATGTAGGGTATAAAAGGAGTTGGAAAAGACAATAAATCAGCATTTGTCTTGCTTGCTGCAGAGGCAGTATCCAAGTTTTTTCTCCTGCACCAATGCTGTCCCTCTTTCAGGGAACCCTGACCCACTGGAGCTGGACTCTGGCAATTCCTGATGGGTTATTGGATTCTGCTTTGTGGAGAAAGAGGAGATGGATAATTACATGGCAGTGATGATGAATGGTAGAATGAAGTGGAAGGTGAAGAGGATACACCTAGATATGGAGGTAGAGACAGAAGGTGCAGAGAGCTTGATGATCACTGGGAAGGAATGGGAGCAAGGCAGGGATGCAAGGCCTGGGTAGTAGTGGAAGGGTGCATGGGAGAGACCAAAGCTGGATGTGAGGAGGGGGAAATCAACAGTGCTCCTTGGGCTAGGGTGGGGCCTAGGCATCACCTTAGGATAAATGTGAGCCAACAAGCTCTCCCTTATGCCTCTGGGCCAAGCTTTGAGCTGCTTGAAGGAGGGCAAGCCAGAAAGGTGGTGGACTGAAGGCTCTGTACGTGTCCTGGTGTGCAACCTCCATGGAGGCATCTGGGAGGAGCCTGGGGAAAGAAAAGAAGGTGCATTTTCTGAGTAGGGAACAAATGCTGCATGCAACGAGGACAACCATGAGCACAAGGAGTTGAAGCAGAGTGACAGGAACAGGTGAGGGGAGACCAGAAGAGCATTGGGTACAGGAAATGGTGAGACTGGGAGGTCTCTGACAACCTGGGAGAAACAGGCCTTGATGCGTAGAGAGAGGTGGGGACAGAAGTCAGAGCATAGAAAAGACTGGGAGGTAATGGAGGGCAAAGAAGGGCAGGAGAGGGCAGGAGGCTGTGTACAGACAGGTGACACAGTGTTACAGACTGAAAAGAGGCCATTTTGGTTATGTCAGAACAATCATTTAGAAAAGACTTAGAAACTTGTATTAAGAAGCTTTCTTTTGTAACTGAGTTGGGCTAAATGGAGAAACCACTTGAATTTGAAACTGCACATTTCTCTCCTCCCTACTGCCCTCAGAGAACAGCTCCCCTTCTCTCCTAGCACAGTCTTGCCTGACTGGTTTGGAAGGCCAAACCAGTAAGCTGGTGATGGAGAAAAAGCAGCTGCTCACAATAAGTATGAGAAATGCGGGAGTTACTCTTCTTTGGAAAAGCACAAGTTAAGAGATGGACTCATTTGAAACTCCCTGAAATCCCTAAAGTGTACTCATTTCTTTAGATGTAAACTCCCTTCTTGCAGTAGTTAGTTTAAATTTGTGTCCTTGTAATCATTATTTGGGGCTTGTGTGAACCAGAGTTCTCTGCATATAAATAATGAATCATAACTGAATAGAAAGGACTCAGTCTGGAATTGTTCCAAGAAATGTGTAACTTAAAGAGAAACAAGATTGATGTGATCTTCACACTGGTATGTTAATAGGTGCTGAGAAGACTAAACACTGATTTAGAAGGGCTCTAAGTAATTGTCACAGGTCACATAGACACTGTTAAACAGTAGTTGAAATAGGAAAGATATTGCCTGTTTTAGCTATAAATATTGAATGTAAATTTTACCTGATGATATGAATTTTTGATAGGAAGGCTGACACATTTCCTTGTCACCTGGTTGCAGAATAAACCCATTTTCTCCCAGCTCTCTACCTTTCATCTTTGGTCACAAGTGGAGCAGTCAATTTGTTGAATTGAACCATTAAAAATGGGACAAACTGAGAGATGAGAGATAGCAGGAGGCAGGAGAGAGGAATGAGAAATTTCAGGGAGAAGGGAAAAGTTGGGTGACACAGGGCAGGGGAGAGTCAGGAGAGAGAGATATTGACAGGGTGGCAGGAGAGAGCTCTGAGAAACGGGAGTCAGTAGGGGAGAACAGAGGGTTGAGGAGAAAGAGGAAGGAAGGGGAAGATGGTAGAGCAGAGAATCTGGGTGAGAAGAGCATGGGAAGAGTGGGGAGTGGAAAGGGCCTGGGAGGCAGGGGAGGGAGAGGTGAGGAGTGAGAGGAGAGGGGAGAAAAGAGACTGCTGGAGCGACAGGGGCTGTGGGTAGTAGATTACTCAGCTACACGGCATGAGGTTCACAGCCTTCAGGGAAGGAAAGCAAGAATTCCAGAATATCAGGGTGTCTGGATTCCCCACATCTTCAGGTCCCTTGGGAGAGTCCTCCTGCTGCTCACCTCCTGACATCCTCACCTGTGACTCCACTGTATCTGGGTACAGAAATGTGGGGATGGAGGTAGCAGCTCAGGGAGGTGAAGGGCACTGAGGATGGGACTTGGATACGATGAGGCAGTGAGGGACCAGAAGCAGCATGTGGAGCAGGAAGAGAGGACCAGGTGGGAGAGGATGGGGAGAGACAAGGAGAGGAGGGACATGAGGCAGGACCGCAGGGGTCTGAACAGAGCTGGCTGTGAAGTGTGGGGTCTGTGAGAGGAAGAGTTGAAGGTGGGTTTGCAGGAGAAGGAGGATCTGAGCATCTGACCTGGGCTGGGGTTGGGGTCCCCCTTACTTACCAGGCAACTGCTGGTTGCTATTCAACTGGGTCAGGCTTCAGGCTGAATCTGATGCATAACAGCCCAAGTGAGAGGGCAGCGGATGGGAAGGGCATTTATAATCATAAGAGGAGTAGGCATTTAAATACGACAGAAAAACTTAGAAACTTGTATTAAGAAGTTTTCTTTTGTAACTGAGTTGGGCTAAATGGAGAAAGATTGCTATCACTTGAGGGTGGCATAGAGTGTAAAAGGCTTCCAGGGCTTTTGTTTCCTCTAGTAGCTCTCTGACATCACCCTAGAGGAAATACAAAAATACCTGTCTTGTGCATCTCCATAGGTGGACTGAGGAGCATGGATGTTGCAATAGGGTTTCACGTTCAAAACCGGCCCAGCCCCTCCCCTACTGCATCTAGGTTGAGAGTCCAGAAAACACTGACCTCACTGAAGACTAGGATTTTAATAAGTTTTAAAACAGATTTTTATGTATCACGTGTTTACCTTCCCAGCAGATCTGGGCTGCACTCAAACATCACTTCCCTTCACCGTAAATAACTTCCTTTGGCATTTCCTATGGTACATGCCCCTGGTAACAGCTCCCCTCAGATTTCTGTGTGCCAGAAGATGTACACACTTTACCTGCATTTTTGAAGGGTATTTTCAGTGGGTGAAGAGTTCTAGAGGGTTCACTTATGAGTGAAAGCATGTGGTACTCAGTTCTGAACAATTATCATAACACTATAAGAAAGAGATTGGTAGTTGTGGGGAACTACCAGTGGAGGGGGCACACTTCATTAATAAGGTACCTGATCTCAAACCAGGCAAAGTGGGTAGCAAAAGGAGGCCCAGACTTTACCTGTACAATGCCCATTTGTATACCTAATCCTGAATTGTACCCCACATCTTTAAAATAACAAAAAGTAAAAAGAGTTCTAGAGGGTCATATTTTTTTCCTCTATCACAATGTTTTCGAGTGCATTATCAATTACTGTTTATATTGGGATTAGGATCTTGGCATAATTTATTTATTTAACTAAAAGATAACTTGGGGCAAATGCTGCCTTAAAATCTCAAATGTGAAAGGCATATATAACTGAATTACTTTCTTTTGAGCCCGTTTTATTAAGTCATAAATATATAAAATTCATTTTTCAGTGTGTTGTATCTTTTCTCTGAGTTTGAGACTGGTTCCTTTCTTCTCATAATGCATGTGTCATCTGTTGTTGTGTATATCTTTAGTTCATTCCTTTCATTGCTGGGCAGGACTCCACAGGATGGCTGTATCTCCGTGTGTTTACCCATTCAACTGCTGAAGGACACTGGGTCACTATGGCCCTGCCTCTCCCTGCCTCCCCTATCTCCACCCAGCTTCCAACCTCCCATCACTATGATTTCTGGTTTCTTCCAATCTCTCCTTGTCTCTGTCTCCTCTCTCCTCTGTCTTTGCCTCTCGTGGTCTCTCCCTGCTTCACTCCTTTCTCTTATCATCTTCCTACTCTTCTCAATGCTCCCCACCTCTCCCCACCATCCCTCGCAGTCTTTCCCTGTTTCAGCCCTTTCTCAGTTTCCCCCATCCACCTCTATCTCCCATTCTCATATCTCTTCCCCTCCTGCCACTCTTCCGCCCCTCTCCCAGGTTGGGCCTTAGCCTACCCCTTCCAGGTTTCCCCAATGTCTCTCCAATCTCATAGTCTTTTTCTTGCTCCTGGCTCTCTCTCTCTTTCTCCCTTTTCCCCCCTAGACTCTCTTGTCATGTGGGTTTCTCCCTGTCTTTCACTTCTCTATCAATCTTTCATTCCCCTCATCACCTCCATATTTCCACAGCTTCCTAATTTCTCTAGGCTTCTGGGTTTTCAACTGTTTTCCCCTTTGCAGTTGCATGCAGTATTGTCTTACTCTATTAATATTCTCTGCCAGAGTCCAGCTCCAGCGGGTCAGGGTATCCTGAAGGAGGGATGGCGTCAGTGCAGGAGAGAAAACTTGGACACTGACTCTGCTGCAAGCAGGACAAATGCCGATTTATTGTCTTTTTCAACTCCTTTTTTTACCCTAGATTTTGACTTGAGATGAAACATGTTTTTCGTTTTCAAGGCAATTAGTTTCAATTTAATGGACTGGACAGGCAATTTATCTTTGTTCATCCTGTTTTGATCTTAAAAGATTATTATCCTAAACATTAACTATAAATCTTATAAACTCCTAACATTTTCTAATGATTACCATTTCTTAATGTCCATACAAAACTTACTTATTCCTATAACTATTGCATTATAAATCACTACCAAGTTCTAAGTACTATAATTGTCACATAGATTAGCAAGTCACACCTGTGACCTTTACACAGCAATTTGCAATTAACCAGGGTAAAGCAACATTCTCAAGGTTTCTTAGCCTCAAGTTTGCCTGACTAGTTTTCCACAATGTTACACCTGGTATTTACAATCTGCGTCAATTATCCCCTGTTAGGGAAAATGAGCTTCAATGTTTGTAAAACAAAAGGCCTCTTGTGCTCAAGTCACCTTAGCCACAATCCCTAACCAGAATTACAAGCCTCCTTAACAAAGGGAAGTAAAGGCAAGGTTGCTCTAATATTTATGTGATTGTTAACTTTTTAAGCATAATGCACCACATGCAGAAATTAAGAAATTAAGTAAATATAATTTTTGCATTGGCACTCTTCCTATAAATACAAACTGTAGCTTCTCAAATTTCTTCAATTAGTTGCCAATCAGAAGAAATAAAACCTTACAAGTAATTATCTACCCACACATGATATTTAAAATCTTTACTGATAATTTCCTGGCAAGACCAGTGAGTTCCCTGGCAAACATTAAATCAAGCACTTTCTGATTTTTTAACAATTTTCCCAACTACGATGTTTAACCAAGTGATTACATGGTTTAATACCAGGAGGCCAGGGACATGCAAACATAGGGAGGAATTCAAATGAAGGGAAGGTAATTTTTCATGAATTCCCCTCTTGCCTTTTTGCAAGGGGTAGTGAAGTTGTGAGTGGAATTTTCTTTCCATCCTCAGACTGTTCAGAACTTTTCAGCTGCACCAATAGCAAAAGTAGAAGAATTAAGGGTCTCAGATGCCCAGGTTTGCTTTGCGACCTGGGATCTTCAGCCCCCTGGACTTTGTCAACAGACAGGCCTCCATGGCTGGCTCCCAACAATTCTCTATATCTCAAGTGTTTTGAATATTCTCATTTACAGTCATCTATATTTTCCTCTTGCTCCTTTTGCTTCATCACACATTTTAAGTACTTCCCTATTTTAAGAATTCTTGTGTTTCATCTTTTATCTCAACACTTTCCTTCCTCCAAATTTATTTCCATGGTTATTTTACAAATTCTTTAATTGCTGACTTTTTCAAGTCCCAGATATGAAAAAAGTCCTGTTATTTGACTTGAAACCCACTAGAGCCTCCAGATGCTTGACAAGTTGATCTAGCTTCAAGGCATTATGAATGTGTTGAAGGGCAACTGAGAATGAGACAGTTACCCTTGGAAGGTAGTGTGTTTGGAGAGATGCTGCGTCTTTCCATAAGGTCTCTACGATGGAAACAAGGAAGTCATTTGACCACTTCTTGCTACACTGTGACTCACTTTGAAATTCTTGAACATAGGCAGAGTAAAATATATATGTACATGTAAATTAGTTTTAGTCCCCACCAGTAAGTGTGTTAAATGAAAATTTAATGTCTAATTAGAAAGACATATTCTAGAGGTGATAGGTAAGATTTGAAGTGCCATCATCTGAGGCTGATTTTTAAGACATGGGGTTTGAAAACACTGTCAATTATTATATGTATTTTCAGTCTTCTTTATTGTGTACTTCATACAAGTCACATTAGAAATAAACATTTCTTTGACCCAACCTATGATGTGTAGCATAGTAAAACTGCCTAAAAATGAGAAATTTCCATCTATCCATGAACTCTGGGTAAGAATCAACCCAAAACTATGCTGCCTTAGTTTTGAAATTTAGGTCTCAGACTCTACTTTTTCTTTTCCCAAAATACAGAGAGAGAACATTCTGTTAATATTTCTTTTTGTAAATAATTTTTAAAAATTTATGTAGATTATATCATTAGATGCAGAAAAAGTATTTGACAAAATACTTCACCACCTCTTGATAAAAACTCTTGACCCTACACAGGCATAGAGGGAACATTCTTCAAAACAGGAAGAGCCATCTACAGTCAACAATTTGCTCAATGAGCTGAAATTGAAGCATTCCCCCTGAGAACAGGAACTAGACTAGGATACCCACTCTCAACACTCCTGTTCAAGACAGTATTAGAAGTCCTATCTAGAGCAATTAGGAAAGAGAAGGAAATCAGGAGTATCCAAATAGCAAAAGAGGAAGTCTAACTATCCCTCTTTGCAGACGATATGATCCTATGTCTTGAAAATGCTAGGGAATCCGTCAAAAGCCTACTCAGACTGATAATCAACTTTGGTAAAGTCTCGGGGCACAAAATCAATGTGCAAAAGACAATTGCATTTCATTACAACAGCAACAAGCAGACAGAGTGCCAAATAAAAAGCACGATCTCATTCACAATAGTCACAGAAAATTAAAAGCCTTAGCATTGATCTAAACAGAGAAGTTAAAGGCCTTTACAACATGAACTACAAAACTCTGCTTGAAGGAATCAGGGTTGACACAAACAAATGCAAAAATATTCCATGCTCATGGATTGAAAGAGTCAATATTGTCAAGTTGTCTATCCTACAGATTAAATACAATACCAATCTAATTACCAACATCATTTTTCTCAGACCTGGAAACAGAAATATAGAAATTCATATGAAAACAAAAAAGAATATGAATAACCAAAAAAAAAAAAAAAAACACCTCAGCAAAAGGGACAAAACTAGAGGAATCACACTGCCAAACTTAACCTTTATTACAAGGCTGTCATAACCAAAACAGCCTAATACTTATACAAGAATAGACACACAGACCATTGGAACAGGACCAAGATTATGGAAGAAAAACTCAATCTCTCAACCAACTCATCTTTGACAAAACCACCAACAAACAACCACTGGGGAAAGGAAGCCATATTTAGCAAATAGTGCTGAGGAAAATGGCTGTCCAGGAGCAGAAGAATGAAACAAGATGTCTACCTATCACCAAATACAAAAACCAACTCTAAATGGATCAAAGACCTAAACATTGAAACCTTAAACTATAAAAATCCTAGAAGAAAATGTAGAAAGCACTATTATGCACATTGGAGTAGGCAATCAATTCTTGGTCAGATCCGCAAAAGTGAATGTCAAAAAAGTTAAGAGACAAATGGAACATCATCAAACTGAAAAGTTTCTGCATAGCAAAATAAATCATCAAGAGAGTGGGGAGACAATCTCTAGAATGGGAACAAATATCTGACAAAGGCCTAACATCCAGGATCTACAAGGAACTCACACAAGCTAAAAGGAAAAAAAGTCCCATCAAAAAGTGGGCAAAGGACATGAATAGATAATTATGAAAAGAAGATATACAAGCATCCAACAGATACAAAAAAAACCCCTAATCATCAGAGAAGTGCAAATCAAAACCACAATGAGATACCAACTAACTCCAGTAAAGATGGCCCTCATCAATACATCAAAAAACAGATGCTGGCATGGGTGTAGAGAAAAGGGAATGATTCTACACTGTTATTGGGAGTGCAGGCTAGTTCAACCTCTATGGAAAGCAATGTGGTGATTCCTAAAAGATCTAACAATTGACCTTCTGTACAATCCAGCAATACCTCTCCTGGGAATATACCTGGAGAAACATTAATAGTTCTCCAAAAAAGACACGCATGTTTGTAGCTGCACTACTCAAAAAAGCAAAAATATAGAACCTACTCTACTGCCCATCAAAAGTGGACTGGATAAAGAAAATATAGAACATATACATGGTGGAGTATTACACAGCCATAAAGAAGAACAAAGTCATGGTCTTTGCAGCAAATTGGATGGAGTTGGAGACCATCATACTTAGTGATCTATCACAGAAACAAAGAACTGAATACTGAATGTTCTTACTTATATGTGAGACCTGAAAATTAATCACATTAACACAAGGAAGGGATGAGCAATCGATGGACACTGCCAGGAGAGGGAGGGAGAGGGAGAGCATATAGCATCACAAAGGGAATCTGATCCTGAACTAGGAGAAGTGAGGGCCTCACCTGCATACAGCCTGCTTGTGTAGCTAATCTTGACTTGTACTCCACATCGCCCATAATAATGTTTTTAAAGTATGTAGAGATAGGGTTTTCCTATGTTACTCAGTCTAGTCTCAAACACCTGGCCTCAAGGAATCCTCCCACCTCAGCCTCCCAAACTACCAGGATTACAAGTGTGAACCACTGTACCCAGCCTTATCCTGTTCATCCTCCAACTATGTGTCTTGATCTTACTGCAGTAGTATTGGAACATTTGCCTCAAACTTTTGTTTTCCTTTCTTTTTTTTTTGAGTTGTAGTCTCACTCCATCACTCAGGCTGGAGTGCAGTGGCATGCTCACAGATCCCCAGCATCAACCTGCTGGGCTTCGGTGATTCTTCCACCTCAGCTTTCCAAGTAGCCAGAACCACAGGTGTGTGCTAATATGCCTGGCTAATTTTTTACTTTCTTGTAGAAATGAGGTCTTGCCAAGTTGCCCAGGCTGGTCTCGAATCCACAGGATTATGCAATCCACATACCTTGGCCTCCCAAAGTGCTGGAATTACAGGCTGAGCCATTGAGTCTGGCACCCCAAACATTTTATGAAAAATAATGGACAGATTTTGAATTTGACTGAGTTTATAGGAATATTGTAGAAATAATAAAAGTCTGAAGACAATGGAAATACACCTTTAAAGTGTAACAAAGAAATAACTGTCAACCTTAAGTTTCTTGAATTATATGCACAAAATATGCATCTGGCAAAAAAGGAAGAAATGATATTCAGGAAAAGAGAAATGGACAGAATTTGATACTAGCTGCCTTGCACTCAAAGAAATACTAAACAAAACACTTCAGCCAGTGAACAAAGTATCTCAGTCAGAAACATGGACCAGTGGAATAGAATGGGAATCAAAGAAAAGGCAGAGATTGTAATGTTTGGAGATACTGAAAGAGGCACAGGACAAAGGGCTGGCATAAACCAAGCATTTATTGGAGGAGAAACTCCCGGGCAAGGTCCCATGGTCCTGAAAGATGGGCCAGGGGAGTCGCATCCAAGGAGGGGCAGGTTTGGGTTTTTAAGGGTGCTGTATTTGGGGAGGGTGTTGGGGGTGGCAGTGAAGCCAGGAGACAAAGCATCGCATCCGGTGTGGGCTGGAAAGTTTCGTCTGGCCCTTCTTGGCAGTTGCTGGCAGGTTCCAGGAAGCTGGTATGTGCTTTGTGGGTTTGGAGTGGAGGGGTGCATAGGGGATTGGTGGGTGGAGGGGCAGATGGGGGAAGGTGAGTGCTGCTTCTCCCCGAGCCTAACAGAGATAAGTAGGTTGGTAAATATAAAGAATATTGACTGTAGAAAACAATAACAGTAATAACAGCAATGTCTTCTTGGCTTTAAAATGTGTATGGAATTATTATTTTTTATTTATTTAATTATGATGTTGTGGGGTACAGTTAAGGGTTAGGTATACAATTATGTTTCATTCAGGCACCCTGTTGATATGAGGTATTTCCCCATTCCCAGATATTTGCTACTGTTAATCCCATCTCCCTCCCCCCCCCATAGATTCCCAGTACTGTCAGTCATTTTCTAATAGTATTGCATTGGATGTTTAAGGTCCATTATATGAGTGAGAACATGTGGTACTTGGATCTTTGTTTCTGTGAGAGGTCACTCAGTATTATACACTCTAGTTCCATCCAGGTTGCTGCAAAAGTCATGATTTTGTTCTTTTTTATGGCTGCATAGTATTCCATTGTGTATATGTACCACATTTATAAAATCCAGTTCTCTTTTGATGGGCAGCATGGTTGTTTCCAGGTTCTTGCTATTGTGAACAACGCTGTGATAAACATACCTGTGCAG
>NW_007232737.1:11579-12174 GCF_000164805.1 Carlito syrichta | reverse complement strand
AGATGAGTAGAATGTGTATTCTGTGCTCTTTGGATGGAGTGTTCTGTAGGTATCAATTAAGTCCATTTGGTCCAGAGTTTCATTGAGGTTCCGGTCTCCTTGCTGGTTTTTTGTCCTGATGATCTGTCTGGGATTGTGACTGGGGTATTAAAATCCCCAGTTATGATGGTGTTAGAGTCAATGTCTTTCTTTAGTTTTCCTAGAAGTTGCTTTATGAAAGTTGGTGCACCTATGTTGGGTGCATATATGTTTAGGATAGATATTTCTTGTTGATTGAATGAACCTTTTATCATTATGTAGTGGTCCTCTGTATCTTTTTACATTTTTGATAGCTTAAATGGTATTTTGTCTGAAATTAGGATCGTGACTCCTCCTTACTTTTGTGTTCCATTTGCCTGAAAATTTGTTTCCCATCCTCTTACTTTGAGTCTGTGTATGTCCTTTCTAATGAGATGGGTCTCTTGAAGGTAGTATATTGTTGCCTGGTGATATTTTATCCATTTTGCCATTCTATATCTTTTCAGTGGTGCATTTAGTCCATTCACATTCAGGCTAATTATTGAAATGTGAGAGTTCATCCCTATCATGGAGTTCT
>NW_007232737.1:0-11357 GCF_000164805.1 Carlito syrichta | reverse complement strand
AACTTAGCTTGGCTGGGTAGGTTATTCTTGGTTGAAATTGTTTATCTTTTAGGACTTTGAAGATAGGGCTTCAAGCTCTCCTAGCCTGCAGGGTTTCTGCAGATAAATCTGCTGCTATTCTGTTTGGTCTTCCATGGTAGGTGATCTGGCCTTTTTCTCTTGCTGTCTTCAAGATTTTTCTTTTATGCCTACTTTGTTTAGGTGAATTCTTATGTGTCTAGGGATTGGTCTTCTCATTTGTTGTCTTGCAGGGGTTCTCTGAATCTCTTGAGTTTGAGTTTTTGCATCACCGATTAGATAAGGGAAGTTTTCTTGAATGATATCATGGAAAGTTTGTTCCAATGTGGTCTCTGTTTCTCTTTCTGCCTTAGGGAGTCTGATTACTCTTAGGTTAGGCCTCTTGTGGCAATCACTCATCACTTGAAGGTTTTGTTCTGTCTTTTTTAGCTTATTTTCTGTGTTTTTAAGAGTTTGGGTTATTTCTATATTTTGGTCCTCAAGCTCTGAGATTCTTTCTTCTGCTTGGGTAATTCTGCTTTCATGCTTATCAGTTTGATATTTATTTCATTCACAGTATTCTTTATTACTGTTATCTCAGATATCAGCTCCTTCCTAGTTTCTTCTTGTGTCTCCTCGATTCTTTTTAATCTCTCCATTATTGTCTTGATATCTACATTTCTATTTTGAGACCCTTCATTCTGGGGGCTTTTCATTGTTTGCATTCCAAAGTTAGTTTTCTCAGTGTCTGCCCTTCCAGGCGTCTGGGAGAGACCCATACTCTTCTTTTGGTTTTTCTTCATTTCTGTAGATTTTTCTCCCTCTCTCCCTTTCCCTCCCCTTCTTCAATTCTGTTTTTGAGGGAAGGTGGGGTTGCTTTTATTTATCTTCTGCAATGTCCTGTTCTTCCTTATGAGGGTCTTCTGGCTTTGTTCACTTTTCCCTCTGCCTTACAATCTGTCTATTCAGCAGTATGTAGTCTTGGTCCCTAGATTTAAAAAGGGGTCATGTAAAAGAGGAAAGTAATGGAGAAAGGTGGGCTCAATAGGGAATTAGAAAGAGAGAAATGCGTGAGGGAAAACAGATATACATACCAACTATCAGATGAGAAAGAGACACAGGGCTGGGAAGAAGTGAAGAAAGACACGTAAGAAAGATTCCCTAAAGAGTACTGATAACTACACAGAGACAGGTCAATAAAATCAAGAAACAATGTAAGTCAGAAGGTAAACAACAAATGTGATCTAAACCAACAGTTACAATGATAAAATCATAAGTCAGAATAAGCAATCAGACTAAAGTCTCTTCTCTGATCTCCCATTCCGGGCTCTCCCTTTTGTTTTTCATTACAGCGTAGGGGTGGGGCTTTGTCTCCTGTTTCGTGCCGTTGCCTTAGGAACTGAGGTAAAGTTTGTTGATAGGTGGGCAGGGCAATGGAAGTCTTTGCCTGGAGAATGGCGAGGCAATTTAAGTAGATATGTTTTTCTCAGCGTGTCTGGCTCCCCCAGCTTGGGGTCTCGTGCTGAGTGCCTCAGCCAGGGTGGGCCCAGAGTTTCAGAGCTCCAAAGCTCCAAAGGGTAGGTGGTGAGCAGGGAGATTGGCCCTGGGCCCCCCACAGGGTTTTCAGCCAGGAATGGGACCAGTGTCTCTGAGGGGCAGGCACCCAGAAACTCCCTGTGTGACCAGCGGCTTGGTGCTGGGTGTCCAGCTGGAGATGATGCAGCCAGAGAGGGAGCTGGAGGGGGCTGGGACTGGAGACTCCCACACATGCAGTGGAATGGCAGCAGTAGGGGGCTGCAATACGTGACCCTGTGTGGGACCGAAGGTCCCTGGGCCTGGCACCAGCATGGCTGGTGGTGGGCTGGGAGATGGGGGAAGAGAAGTAATAGCCTTTTTGGGAACTCATGTTCAGAGAATCTCACCAGTTCACATATGCCATCGCCATCTTGTTCCCCCCTATGTATGGAATTATAATCAATAACAAGAACGCAGACTAGGGTAAATAAAATTAAAGCATTCTAAGTTTCCAACAATATGGATTGTGGTAAAAGAAATATTTTGTTTTACAACAAGGCAAGGATACATCTTGTTTCTGAGGTAACAAGTCAAAGACTAGTAAGAGATGGTAAGAGAGCAAAGAAAAAAGCATAAAGCAGGTAGGTAAGGTTATACAAAAAGATGGCAGATCTGAACTCACACTTTAATTATGTTAAAGCTAAAAGGATGGGAGTGATGAATAGACAGAGAACAAAGAAAATTTAGGGCAGTGAGAATTCTCTTCACAAATAAATAAGCACTTGAGGTAACAGATATGCTAATTAGCCTTATTACATCATTACACAATGTATACATGCACTGAAACATCTGAATTGTACCCCCAAAATACATACAATTATACTTTGTCAGTTTGAAATAAAATAAAATTTGGCCCAAGGCTCATGCTTGGAATCGCAGCACTTTGGTAGGCTGAAGTGAGAGGTTTGCTGGATCCCAAGAATTCAAAACAGGCCTGAGCAACACACTGAGACCCAGTCTCAACAAAAAACAAAAATGTTTGCTAGGTGTGGTGGCATGCACCTGTAGTCCCAGCTACTGTGTGGATTGAAGGTGGGGGGCAGGAGGATCACCTGAGCCCAGTAAGTGGAGGCTGCCATGAGCCAGGACTGTGCCACTGTACTCCAGCCTAACTGATGAAGTGAGACCTCTGATGCAAAAAAAAAATTTTTTTAAATAAAAAACTTGGGCAACCCCTTTGGGTCCCCTCCCACTGTGGGAGTTTTTCTGTCCCCTCAATAAATACTGCTTTAAAAAATTTAAAAAATAAAAACTTAAAAAAGGAAACTTCATATTTGCAAATTATTATGCTTAATAAATATTGGCATTGGCCTAGTACTAGAAGCCAAGGAAGATATCTTACATTCTAAATTTGCACTGACTCCAAGGTTTACAAAGTATTTGTTTTTCAGGAATAGTTATGTATGTGTGTGCATGTGTGTGTGTGATTTAAATTGACAAGTAAAGACTATATACATATATATAGTGAAACATGATGTTTTGGTGTATCTAGACTTGTGAAATGACTAAGTCAAACCATTTAATGTATATTTAACATATGTATTACCTCATCTATTTATCACTTGTAATGAGAACACTTAAAATCTACTCTCTTAGCAATTTTCAATTACAATATATGGTTATTAACAGGGGTCACCAAGATGTATGAAAATTTTATTTCTACTCTTTCCATGGACTAAATAAGTAACTTCAAGCTGGTCATTATGGTGCCCATTTCCTCATTTGACTATTGTGAGAATTAAATGATGACATAGATAAATTACTTAGCATCTGCCTAATATATGGCAAAGTTACACATTTTAGTAAAAGGCAAAAGATTTATACGATCTGAGGAAAAATCGGAGAATAAAGTTAGCATATTTTAAAGTTCCTTGAAGTTGAAGTAATGTGGGGGGGAGGGGAGAAGCAAATATTAAAATGATACAGAAAACTATAGAAGACAAAATAAATCTCTTGTGACAAAACTGTCTGCTCTTACTACTATGCTTTTACTATTATTATTAGAGCTCTCCAAGATTATATGATTTTGCTGTTGATTAAAAAGAGAGGTTTACAATCTAGTAGATATCCAAGTAACTTCACCTGGTTCTGATTCATACATTATCCTGGCTAAATTCCAGTGCAAGTGACTGACATTCTTGCACTTCAGAATTTGTGCTATTGAGGCAGACTGTTCAGTATAGGTTAGACACAGATAGACAAGCTTTGTGTAGGTCTCTAGGCATTTTTCTTATCAGCACGACCAAACTGACCACTGTGGGCTGAAACGGGGACATCACACCACACCTTAACTACTAACATTATTAGCCAACACTTACCCATCCCCAATTAAGTAAAGGCCAGAATGAGCTAGGCCTTCTGTGGCATGCTCACAGACTACACATACTTCCCACTGAGGGCTCCACTTTTATTTTATTTTCTTTCTTTATTTTCTTTTGAGTCATGTCTTACTCTGTCACCCAGGAAGGACTGTGGTGGCACAATCACAGCTCACTGCAGCCTTGAACTCCTAGACTCAGGCAATCTTTCCATCTCAACCTTCTGACTACCTACTATTACAGTGCACACCACCACATCCAGATAATTATTTTGATTTTTTGTAGACATTAGGTCTTGTTATGTTGACCAGGCTGGTCTTGTACACCTGGGTTCAAGCAGTCATCTCACCTTGACCTCCCAAAGTGCCGGAATTACAGGTGTGAGCCACCGTTCTTAGCCCCCAGTTTTCTTTTGACTGTGGTTCCTATAGTTTTTCAGCTCTCACTGCTATCAAACATTCCAGGCAGCTCCAAAGTCATCCACAGAGAGATGCAACACCAGCCCAGGGCTCTGTACTGGGCAGGACACCGGGCCCTCAAGGGCTGTCCTTGCTAAACCTTACATTCCTGCTGCAGGGTGTCCTGGGAGCACAGGAGCTGCCGGGGCTGCAGGAAGACCTGCTGGGTGCCAGGAAGACAGGAACACACAGTGGTGCTCTCCAGATGACTTATTATGTTACAAGTTTTAAGTGTCCTAAAAATGCCTCTTTTCTCTGCATTTTAGTAGGTTGGAAGACTGAAGTGTTGAGGATATTTGAAATTCATTCACACCCCTACTAAGAGAGTTTAAGTTGCTTCCTGCTTCCCCACCCTTTCTGACCTCCATGAGACAGACGAAAATAGGCAGCAGAATCTTGGGACAGCGAAGAATTGAGAACTGAACCAAACAGCTGATATCAAACCCAAGTTATTGTCCATCTCCAGTTCCGGATGCCATTTGTACAGACTGGGAAACTAAATTGCAGAAGAGTCACCTCCCTCCTGTTATTTTTAAACAAGGATTTGTGGGCAATAATGAAGAATATGCATATTAATGACATCCTCAAGTTTAAAAAGGAATAATTATCAACAACTTCACAGACATCAAAACCATTAATAACAATTTAAATGGTATTGCATCTTTCATTCCCTGGAGTTCTTCAAGTGTTCATATTTTATCTCTTGTTTTTTTAGGGGGACATAACTACATTCCTGAGAATTAGAAAAAGGAAGCATATTCCCTTATCTCCTGTACATTCCCCTTAAGTCACTCCAAAGGACCCTTAACCCCCTACAGACTGTGCTTGCTCAGCTGAGAGAAATGAATCCTTATTCACCCCCTTTTATCAGTGGTCATAGATTTGAAAATATAGCACCCATGCAACCACAAGCCTTGTAATTTATATAACTTTTTGCGTGTTATAACTACAGATTAACAATATGGTGTAGTGAATAATGTTTTACTTTGTAATAGGCCCTATTAACTCCTTTACTCTATGACAAGCTTGATCAACTCCTCTCTTTGGTGTTACCGATAACACTATGAGCTACCTTTTGGTAATTGGCACCAGGAAATGTGGACCATAAATGCTACCATTGACAAAATATGGTTGTATACAGTGAGTTCTATACAATGCTGTCAATCACGTAGTCAATGTATAGATGTCAGCAACCCTAAACTTATAAAAATGGACTGTGGAAACTAAGGGGCAAGCAGACTAGTTCCAGAAATACCAGGAGCCAGATTCTGCTCCCTGAATTCAAATTCAGAAATAAACTTCTTCTTGCCAGTTCCCTGCCGCTTGATTTATTGGCATCGAGAGATAGCAGCTGAGCATTTACTCAGACCATAAAAACTTAAGGCAATCAGGGATGAAAAAGATGTAATAAAATACATGATTTGAAGTAAAAAAGAAGGAAAGAAAATTCTTCATTCAGAAGAATAAGTAACCCAGCCTGACACATAGACAAGCAAGATAGAAAGGGGAGCAAACAAAAATAAATATGTGGATACATATAAGCAAATGGACTGTAAACAACAATAATAATAATGTCTTATTGGATTTAGAATATGTGTGCAATTAAAATGAATATCAATAATAATGCAAGACACAGGAATATAAATAAAATTAATGCATTCTAAGGGTCTAACAATACTGGGTGCTGGTAAAAAAATCCTGTTTTAGAATACAGTATCCCTTCTTATCTGTGAGTTCACTTTCTGAGGTTTCACTTACCCATGATCAACTGTAGTCCAAAAATATTACATATAATAAGATACCTTGGGGGAGAGAGAGGTCACATTTGCATAATTTTCATTACAAAATGTTGTTATAATTAGTTTATTTTATTTTTAGTTATTGCTGTTAATCTGTTACTGTGCCTAAATTGCATACTAAATTTTATCACAGGTATAGGAAAAAACATAGTGTATATGGGGTTCAGCACTATACAAAGTTTCAGGCATTTGGGGGTCTTAAAACATATCCCCTCAGGTAAGGAGGCACTGCTGTAAGACAATTATGCATCTTGTTATTTTAGGTAAAGAGTAAAATAATAATAAGAGAATATATAACTGAAAGGTTGAGTGGAAAATTAAAATGTTAAGAATTTATAAACAATGTATCAACAAAAGGAAAAATAAAGTAGGTGAGTTGTTTTAAAAAAAAGAAAAGAAAAATTGGAGATATAAATTCAAACTCAGTGGTAATTAAGAGCAGATGAATGGGAATAATAAATAGTCAGAAAATAGAAATGTCTAGGGCAGTGAAAATACTCTGTATGATGCAATAATATAGTATACATATCTCCAAACCCATAGAATGTACAAACACGAAGAGTGAACTATGGCCTTTGATGAAGATGATGTGCCAATGCAGGTTCATCAGTTATAACAACTATACTGTTCATGTGGGAGATATTGATTATAAAGGATGCTGTGCATGGCCAGGGCTGGGGGAAGAGTTATATGTGAAATCTCTGTACCTTACTCTCAATTTTGCTGTAAACTTAAAACTGCTCCAAAAAAGTAGACAAAAAAAGAAGAAGAAAACACTAATAGACTAAAGAATTCAAATAAAGTTCTGAAATTTTAAGACTTAATTTAAAAATGTTCTATACTACTTCTAAGAAACACACATTACATGTGAGTATCCAAATATATTAAAAGTTAATTTTTGGAAGAGATACATCATACATACACTCCCAAGAGAAGCTACTGTTGTTATATTACACCAAATTAGGCTTTGTTGTGAAAGGTATGACTAGAGATAAAACAGGGAAAATAATAATGACTTTGTTCTGAAAGGAAATATTTCCTCTATCTTCCAAGGCTGTTCACTATACAAAAATCTTTGAACAGAGTGTGGAACAAAAGGATGCTCAGTGCCTCACTTCAAGACATGCAAAAATGCAAGAGACCCTTGAATCCAACAAACCAATATTTTAAGAAAGTAAATATATACACAAGCAAAGTAATAATAGTGTGCAGAAAAATGTTGCCTTGCTGCAATGGTTAGTGAGGTCCTGGGTGTCTCAGGAGCAACGTCGATCCTGGTATTAGAAGCAGGCAAGTCTGCTCTTGGGTTTCACTGCTTCACATGGCTGAATAACTTTTCACCTCCCCGAGATTGAAACCCAAATTCTACAGCATATTCCACAAGGCTCTTCATGGCCTGGTCCTGCCTTTCCCTGCAGAACCTCTTCTGTCTACACCCCTGTTGGCCCCCACCTACCCAGTCTAACAGAATCACTCCTTTCAATGCCCCAAACAGATTTCTACTGTGTGTCTTTCTTACCAGGTCTTTCTTGAAGCCCTTTACCCAGTTCTCTAGGGTTTCTCCTTCCCCACCATCCCATTCTATTTCCAGATTCCCTCACTGAATAACACTCTATGCATCCCCATATGGTTCATGCTTATCTCTCATTTGCTTATCCTGACAGTGGTGACTCTCCCAGGTATTTGCCCAACGTGAATTCTTCATAAGCCATCAAAGGCATGTGTATAGAGAATAAAACTTCCAGTACATGGTTTTTTAAAAGTTAAAAATAAAAGTCCTCCTTTGATCTCATCCCTCGTTTTCACTTCTCAGAAACCAATGCTGTTACCAGTTTCCACGTTTCGTACCTTCACAGTTTTCAACAATACTCTCAATAATTTTCTTTCATGACTTTAAGGACCCAGCTCTACCATTACCAGCTCTGTGAGCTACAGTTTCCTCTTTAAGCACAATGAAATAATGATTTATAAGTATCCGATAAAGTAAATGTGATGGTAAATAACATGTAAATTGGGAACCTCACACATATTTCTTGTCATTTAGTGTGAATGCATTTTGGAAAGAATGTTGGATCGAAAATTTTCAGAATGTAGAAACTTGTATTCACTACCAGGTAATTTATTCAAACATTCCAAAAATACCTTAGAAAACTATGTAGTAGTTTATCAAAAATTTATGCATGATGTATAGCATTGAAAATTATTACATAGTTATTAACATTTACTCACTATTGAATATGGGTGTCTGAAACAAGGAAAACATTGTATTATATCTGAAACAAATTACCTATTCCTTCTACAATGAAAGGAGCATGAACTCTGATGTTATATAGGTATATATTATGTATACCTATAGAAGTATAAATATATTATCTACTTATCTGTGTTAAAAATACCAAAGAGACTATTTAAATTGAACTTGAGTAGGCAGCACAACCAGGTACCACCATCAGGGTCCCATGAAGGACTAAACCCTTGGGAAAATGATAGGGAAAATGGAAGAAAACATTTCACATGTATAAACAATTCCAGAGAGCAGCTGACATGGTTGTATTGCACAATACATCCTCTTACCAGGACTCTCCTCATTTTTTTTTTTGAGTTGGAGTCTCACTCTGTCACCCAGACTGGAGTGCAGTGGCCGCTCCCGGCCACTGCAGCCTCGACCTGCTGGGCTCTGGCGATCTTTCTGCCTCAGCCTTCCGAGTAGCCAGAATTACAGGCATGCGCTACAATGCCTGGCTGATTTTTTGATTTATTGTAGAGACGAGGTCTCGCTGCCCAGGCAGGTCTCAGACCTGTGGGCTCAGGCAATCCACTCACCTCACCCTCCCAAAAGCGTGGGATTACAGGCTGAGCCACTGAGCCCGGCTGACTCTCCTCATTTTAAAAGCTAACACTGGCTTCTACATACACAGTATAACAGTTTTTTATTAGATAATCTCATCTAGCTAAACACTGTCAAGTTTTCACAGCACATATTTTTATAGAAGTAATGTATATAGCAAAGAATACAGTACAAAATCAAAAGTAATTTCATTTGATTCTCATATGTGAACTGGATGTGTGAGGTTGCGGGGTGGATATGCAGGGTTTGATTATTACATATTATTAAAACTGTACCTTGAAAACACGACCTTGAACCACATGGATCCACTTATACATGAATTTTCTCTCACCTCTCACCTCTGATGCCCTGAGACAGCAAGACCAATCTCTCCTTTTCTTCTTTCTCAGCCTACTCAATGTGAAGACAAGGATGAAGACCTTAATGATTACCCATCTCTTCTTAATGTTTAGTATATTTTCTCTTCTTTACTATTTTCTTAATAACATTTTCTTTTCTTTAACTTACTTTATTGTATAGAGTATATGACACATATAGCATGTAAACTATGTATTAATCAACTGTTTATGTTATTGATGAGGTTACCTGGCAGCAGTAGGCTATTAGTAGATAAGTTTTAGGGAGTCAACAATTATACGCAGATTTTCGACTGCACAGGAGATTGGTGCTCCAAACCACATTTTATTGGCAATAATAATAGCCCACATTGATAAATCTCTTCTTATTTTTTTCAGTTGCTTCTTTATTCATTCGTTAGTTCAATTAAATATTGACTGAGAACAATTGTATTTGATGGATATTGTGCAAGGCACTAACAACATAGAAAGGTTATTGGAAGAAGTCACTAAATCAGAATTGTGTGCTGTCCTGTCCCCTTCCAAATTATGTTCCTGAGTAAGGTCCTTCTGGTCGTGGGGTCTCAACCATCTCCCTATTAGCAAACTTAGGGAGTGAGTGAGATGAGCTTGGTAATCTCCAAGGTGGCTTTACTTGTGTACACTTCTGAATTTGTATCTTAACTATCACGAAATTCCTTTGTGCTATGGGTTAAAGGTGTGGAGGGGAAGCATGGTGGGTGTGGAAGACAGTAAAAGCAGAAGGAAGACTCTCTGTCCTTAAAAACTGAAAAATTAAAATATGCACACATGACAATTGAAGAAAACTACAATTCAGCATCTAACACTAAGGGAACTGTTAGTACACCTTCCTGCAAGAGGGATGGTCAAGAATGTTGAGATATAAACCAGGGAATGGGGAATGGTGAAGAGTAGACTGCTGGAAGGGAAAGGGAAGCAAATTCAGCAAATGTGTGACTTTGGAAGAGAAACCTTCATGATTTCACTCTCCTCCATAAGCCAGAATCTTCTTTTCTATGCTGGTCACATCATCAAATGCCTCTGGGGCTGAACAAGCAGGCTGCTTGTGGGTAAGGTTGCCAGGCATGGCACATGCAAATACAGGGAGTCGGTTCTGCAAAACAAAAGAAACCATCAAGAGAGTGTGGAGATAGCCCACAGAATGGGAAAAAATACTTGCCGACTGTATGTCTGACAAAGGCTTAACATCTAGGATCTACAAGGAACTCAAATGTACCAAAAGGAAAAAACAAACAACCCTATAAAAAAATAAGAAAAAGATATGAATAGACACTTCTCAGAAGAAGACATATGAGTAGCCAACAGATATTGTCTCTGCTCAAAGTCTTCCCTGTAGCTCAGAACAAAATCCAGGTTATACACTGTGGTCTACTAATCTATATGAACAGGCCCCTGGTCTCCTTCTGGCCCATCACCTACCACTTTGCATTCACCCAAATAAACCTACCACACTGGCTTCTCTGTTGTTTTTTTGAATGTCCCGTGTGTACACTCCCAATGTGGGGCCTGTCTACTTGCCCTAGAGTATTCTTCCAGTAATTCATGGGCCCACCCCTCACCTCTGTCATGTCTTTGCTTAGAAGATACCACATCACAGAGACCTTCTTTGTCTACCCTAACATAGCATCTTGTACAGCAGGGGTTGGCAAACTTTTTATGTAAAGGGCCAGGTTTTGCAATACGTTTCTTTTACAAGAACTCATCACTGTTGTTGTAGTATAAAGGCAGGTAGACAATCTTCAAATTGATGAATAACTGTGGCTGTGCTCCAGTGATTATTTATGGATACTGAAGTTTCAGTTTCATATAATTCCATATTCCTTTCATGTGGCATGATATATTACTCTTTTTTATTTTTTATTATTTTTAATTTTTTTATTTTTTCATTAATCAGTATTTTTTATTATGGTTTTGTGGGGTACAGCTAAGGGTTAGGAGTACAATGACGTTTCATTCAGGCACCCTGTAGATAAGAAGTGTTTTCC
>NW_007232736.1:0-47183 GCF_000164805.1 Carlito syrichta | reverse complement strand
TAGGTTTACTCCCTGAAATAAAATGAGGTTAGCAGAGGGAAGAGAATGGAACAGACAGTGGGGGGAAGATGGGGGTGGAGAGAGAGAGGAGTAAGGGGGGAAACAGATGAGTGTATCAACAAATGGAGAGAGACTTAAACTGAAACAGATAAAACCAATAGACCATGGCTACAGACTAACCAGCTCCCATACAAAAAAAAATTAAAACATACAATGATGCTAACATACAAGCTAACCAACCTCCTTATTGGTGTGTTGTTCCTCTAAACAAAGATATGGTTTACAGAGAGGAGAATAGAGAAGAAAAGGAAGAGAAAAAAAAAGGAACAAAACAACAGAAATAGAATCAAGTCATTAAACTAACAAAACCAATCAAGCACACTCTGAGATTTTTCGTTTAAGTCCAATGTCCTTTCAGCTCTGATTTCTAGCTGTCTTCTCAAGCTGGTAAATTAGTTCACAGTTGGGGTCAGTTGCCCCTGGCCTGCTGTGAAGGACAGTTCAGATCACCCTCAGTTCACCACTCAAATCTGGCCTGTGTCTGTTTTTTCAAGCTTGTTTTTCCCATTTTGGTGTTGTTACCTTGAATCGCCAGCAGGTGGTGCTATCTCCGCTGCTCACCCCAGACAGGGTGGAGCCAGACAGGAGCCAGGCAGAGGTAGAGATGGAAGCCTGCCTCAGGGCACATGGGAGGAGACCCATGGCCTGCAGGACGTCAAAGTGGCAACAGAGGTGGCAGCGATCCCAGCAGATCTTGCCTGCAGGGGCTTCAAGGACTGAAGTCGTGGATCACCTCAGGCACGGGTGGCATGATGCGCTATGGCTGCCATGGAGTCCGGGCGGTGCCAGTGGCTGCTGTGTCTGTGGTTGCAGTGGCTGTCCAGACCGCCGTGATGCCCCAGCGTTGGCGACGGTTGAGCTCCATGTGAAGAGCAGGCTGCCGACGTTGGGATCTGCAGCCCCTTGGGGAGAGAGCCAGAGATCCCCCTGCATTCTCCTTTGCAGAGGGTCTCATAGACCAGGCTGCTCCATCGCCATCTTGCTGGAAGTCCATAGATTTTTCAAAAGTGAAGCTTTTGACTGTCTTGCAAGTTAGTCAGTAAACACACATCTGGACTCTGAGCCATGTGATTTCCGTGGGCTAGGTTTTCTCAGCTGGGAAGCTACCCTAAGCAACAGCACTGCCTACATTCACAATGGCTGAGATTCCTCAAAAAGGCAGCCAGAGCAATACAAGGTGTGACAGATCCCTCTGTCTACACTGCGTAGCATTTTTCTTATTCTACCCTTATGAAGGAAAAGATAAAAATAATCTGCTTCACAGAGTGAGACTTGATCTTAATGCAGTTCGTGGAAATCTTGCTTCTCCTAATGGAGGAAGCACCAACAGCAGCATCAGAGAGATTTAGAGATTACCCACACACTGCTCAGCAACACAGCTGGGATCTGACCCAGGTCTTCTGGCAATCCAATCCTCAATATCAAATTAGAAAACTTGACAAAAGACTGTTAGGTATTCTTTTAAAGCTTTGGTGAGATATATTTCAAATACTATAAAATCCACCCATTAAATGAGTACAAATCATTGATTTTTTTTTAGCCTATTCACAAAGTTGTGCAATCATCACAACATTTTAGAACATGTCAACACTCCAACAAGAACACCAGTCCCCATTAGCAATCACTTCCTGTTTACCCCCAACAGCCTGTCTCTGCTGGCTGGCACAGCACTGGTCTTCTGTCTGTCTCTATGGATTTGTCTATTATGGACATTTTATAAATGCAGCCATTTCTATAACTTCTATCATTTCTTTCACTTGACATAATGTCTTTTTTTTTTTTTGAGTCAGAGTCTCTGTCTCTGTCACACAGACTGGAGTACAGTGACATGCTCATGGCCACTGCAGCCTTGACCTGCTGGGCTCAGGTGATCCTTCCACCTCAGTCTTCCAAGTAGCTGGAAACACAGGCGCCCGCCACCATGCCCAGCTATTAGCATTTTTTAAGTTTATTGTAGAGACAAGGTCTTGCCAAGTTGCCAAGGCTGGCCTCGAACTCCTGGGCTCAGGCAATCCTCTTGCCTCTGCCTCCCAAATCCTGTATTTGTTCCAATACAGGATTATAGGCATGAGCCACTGTACTTGTCTGGCATAATGTCTTAAGGCTCATCCATGTGGTAGCATGAATCAGTATTTCATTCTTGTTTGTTGCCAAATAATGTTCCACTGTATGGACACACTACGTTTTGCTTATCTGTTCATCAGTTAGCGGTCATTTAGGTTGTTTTCAGTTTTTAGTTATTATAAATAATGCTGCTGTGAACATTTTTGCAAGTTTTTGTGTGCACATATATTTTAATTTCTCATGGGTATACACCTGGAAGTTAAACTTTGGGGTCATATGATAACTCTGTGTTTAACATTTTGAAGCATTGCCAAACTATGTTCTACTAGTTTGTTTTCAAAACAAAGTCAAAATTTTATACTAACCACTCCCAAGAACCAGGGCAACTTTTAGCTTATTTTTAAAGTACATAATCTTTCACGTGTACTAGTTGGAGTAGACTAATACACAGTTAAAATTATGAAGCGGCATGAGAAATTTGTTATTGTTAAACTAAGACTATGAAATTAAAAAAAAAACAACTTTATTTCTACATTGTGAAAAATTTGCAAGGTCTATATTTACACCGCCTGGCATATAACAGGCTTTTGACTGGCAGCAATATGAGTTTGGTCAAGTTAATATTAATGGACTCTTTCATTTTACATTTCTAGACACAGAAAATGGAAACAGGTATTGAATATAAAAACAAAAAAATGCCAGCAACAGAGAGCAGCGCCATTGAAGGAAGGGACTGGTCTTAATACTGAAATTTTCTGAATGACCCTGCAGCAGAGGTTTTGCATCAGGGCCACGTACATACCAAAGGAAGCTTTTATTTTTTTCTTTGTTGCCTAATGACACAACATTTTGTAGGTCTATATGTAAGCAAACCAGAATGAAGCTATTCGATTTTTCATTCTTACTTCTATCAAAGCATTTTGCTACCCACTTTTTCTAATCTTATACCATGTAAGATGGCTAGAAAGTCTAACTTTAGGTTCGAGACCTGTATTTTGTTCCAAGCTCCACCACAGTCCATGGGACAATACTCGTATCTTGGAAGCCCACCTTCATCTGCAGAATAGGAATAATTAATTATCCACCTACCCATTTTTGGGGCAGGAATCCCATGAGAGCAAGTGGGATAAATGTGGCATGTAGTACTTTATAAACTCTCAAGCTCTTAAAGATCAGGCATTCAACAGGCCAGGAAAAAATACACTCATGATATCTTTGAAGGCATATATATATTTAATTGTTGCACTATTTTTTGTTTGTTTTTTAATTTTTAATTTTAAAGATGTGTGGTACAATTCAGGGTTGGGTATACAAATGTTCATTATGCAAGTACCCTTGTTAATGAGGTGTGCCCCCTTCCCCTGGAGGTGTCCCACTACTGCCAATCCCCTTCTCTTTGTATTATGATAATTGTTCAGTGTCCACTTATGAATGAGAACATGTGATACTTAGTTCTTTATTTCTGTGATAGATCACTCAGTATTATAGACTCTAAGTCCATCCAAGTTGCTGTGAACTTCATAATTTTGTCCTTTTTTATGGATGTGTAATATTCCATTGTGTATACGTACCACATTTTTTTTTTATCCAGTCCTCTTTTGATGGGCAGCATGGTTGGTTCCATGTTCTTGCTATTGTGAACAATGCTGTGATAAACATATGTGTACAGGTATCTTTTTCATAAAGTGATTTGAGTTCTTCCAGGTATATTCCCAGTAGGGGGATTGTGGGGTCATATGGAAAGTCGATTTCTAGAACTTTTAGGAATCGTCACACTGATTTCCACAGAGGCTGTGCTAGTTTACACTCCCACCGACAGTGTAGAAGTGTTCCCTTTTTGCTGCATCCTCTCCAGCATCTGTTATTTTTTGATTTATTGATGGTGATCATTCTGACTGGAATTAAGTGGTATCTCCGTGTGGCTTTAATTTGTATTTGCTTGATGACAGTGAGGCTGAGCATTTTTTCATGTATCTGTTGGCTGCTGGTTTGTCTTCTTTTAAGAAGTATCTTTTCATATATTTTGCCTGTTTTGTAATGGGGCTGTTTGGTTTATTTTTCTTTTCGGCACATTTCAGTTCTTCGTAGATCTTAGATGTTAGACCTCTGTCACATATACAATTGGCAAATATTTTTCACAGTCTGTGGGCTGCCTCACTGCTCTCTTTATGGTTTCTTTGACTTTGCAGAAGCTTGTCAGTTTGATGAGGTCCAACTTGACTATCTTATCTCTTAGGACATGGGCACTTGGGGTTTGGATCAGGAATTGGTTGCCAGTTCCAATTTCCATAAGGGTGTCTCCTGTGTTTTCTAAAGTTCTTATAGTTTGAGGTTTTACATTTAGGTCTTTGATCCATTTAGAGTTGATTTTTGTGCATGATAATAGGTAGGGGTCTTGTTTTACTCTTCTATGTGTGGTCAGTCAGTTTTCCCAGCACCATTTACTAAATAGGTTCTCATCTTCCCAGTGGTTGGTGGTGGAGACTTTGTTGAAGATGAGCTGGTTGAGAAATTGAGGTTTTGCTTCTAGAATCTCTATCCTGTTCCATTGGTCTATATGCCTGTTCTTGTACCAATACCAAGCTGTTTTGATTATTGTAGCTTTATAGTAAAGTTTAAAGTCTGGGAGTGTGATACCGCCCAGTTTTTTGTTTTTGTTTTTATTTTGGCTGAGGATTTATTTGGCTATTCATGGTTGTTTATGTTTCCATATGAATTCCTATATTGTCATTTCCAGGTCCGAGAAGAATGCTACTGATAATTTAATGGGTATTGCATTAAATCTGTATATTGCCTTGGGTAGGATGAACATCTTTACAATGTTGATTCTTCCAATCCATGAGCATGGAATATTTTTCCATCTGTTTGTGTCAACTTTGATTTCTTTGAGCAGCGTTTTGTAGTTTTTATTGTAATGGTCTTTTACTTCTCTGGTTAGAAAGATGCCAAGGTACTTCATTTTTTTGTGGCTATTGTGAATAGGATTGTGCTTTTTATTTGGGTTTCTGTTTGTTTATTGTTGATATATTGGAATGCAACTATCTTTTGCACAATTATTTTTTACCCTGGGATTTTGCCAAAGTCCTTTATCAGTGCAAGGAGCTTTTTGACAGATTCTCTTGGGTTTTCGAGGTATAGAATATGCTGTCTGCAAAGAGGGATAATTTGACTTCCTCTTTTTCTATTTGGATACCTCTGATTTCTTTCCCTTGTATGCTTGCTCTAGCTAGGACTTCCACAACTATGTTGAACAGAGAGGTGAGAGTGGGTATCCTTGTCTTGTTCCGGTTTTCAGGGGAAATGATTCCAATTTCAGTCTGTTTAGCAGTATGTTGACTGTTGGTTTCTCATAGTTGGCTCTTACTTTTTTGAGGTATGTTCCATCTATTCCTAGATGTTTGAGGGTTTTTATCAAAAAGGGGTGCTGCTTTTTCCGCGTCTAATGATATAATATTGTAGTTTTTGTTTTTACATCGGTTGATGTATTTAATTACATTTATGGTTTTGTGGGTGTTGAACCAGCTCTGCATCCCAGGAATGCAGTGAAGGTATATTTTAAACATTCAGAGCACATCTACCTCCAATTAATGATCAGCATGGTGCAAAGCATGTAAAAACACATTTTTAAGGTAAGAGGAACACATATAAATATAAAATCAGAAGAACTGACATTTACTTAACTATTATGTTAAACATGAAAATTTTACCCTAAAATGTTTTCTTGGACTACACTGAAGAGAGCATGGAGCACAGCAATTATAGAAAAACTCAATTTATATTTTGCATAATTTCAGATTGCTTAGTTCTTTCTTTTCTCACAAACACTTTGTGCCCATTGCATTCCTAACTTTATTTTTTGAAGCTGTTTTTGTATTTTTGCAGGCAAAAATAAGAGAAAAAGAGACACATTGACTGTGGCTATTTTAAATAAAATATATGTAACACGTTTCTTCTGCTAGCTCTTGTGCTATCAATATCAAAACACACTGTTTTCTTAAAAAGATTTTTCAAGTTCTACTTAAAAGGGAAAAAAGAAAAAAACGAGATCAAGACATTATTAAAATTCACATCAATTAGCAAGTTAAAAGCAATGTTGGGAATATGGCTCCACAGTGCTATTTCTTTTTCTCTGCTCACTTATCGATATAATTATGGTTTCATTAAATGCATTTGGGGTTGAAAATATTCTTAAAGCAAACATGCACTCTAAAAAATGCATTAAATCCTAGAAAGATTGTTATATAATTTTCCTTGATGTAAGATTATAAACATGAAATAAGACAAAAAATAGGAAATTTTAGTAAGAATATCTCAAAAGAAAAAATAATTAGCAACTTGTCGAGAACATTACATTTTGCTACTGTCTAATTTTATGAGAGCGACGACCACTCTGCTGCTGCTACCCAAGCATCAATCTCTTAAGATAACACAGATATTTGTTTTCTTTTATTATATTTTTTCCCTACATGAAAAGCAAAAAGAAAAGGAGGGGTTCAGCAGGTGCTATTTCTAGAGAAAAATGACTAATATTATGAACATCTTCAATTATTTGCCTAGCTTCATATAGCTTCCTCTCTCTCCAGTTCAAGTTCATTATTCAAAAATCATTTACCACTAAATTATAGAAAAATAGTTTCTCCTGCAGCAGAAGTGGAGCGAGGCTGGCCCTGAGTCAATAAACAATTACGAGGCTCTCAAATCATCAAAAAGATGCCACCTGTGACATATGACCTAGGTTGGTCCCGGCACCGGTTTATGAGAGACTGGAAGGGGTAATATTTTCCCTTCTCTGGAACTGATGGTCCCTGTCATCTGAACTCCAGGGAAAGTTTGTCTTTGAACTCAAACATATTTGTTTATACTGAAGATACACATGAACATCTTTCCCTAAGAAAATAATGTCCAAAACTACGATCAGATGTTGGCAAGCAGAGCCTGACATGAGTAGCTTTCCGGCCCCAGAAGCCTGGCTCATTGCTTTGTTCTTGATGTGTAAGGACCGGCGACAGCCTGACAGGACTGTGACCTTGGAGCCAGCAGACCTTAGCAGACTTGTCTAGTCATAGGCAGCGTGACCCTGGCAAATCTCAGTTGGCAAATCACTGGATTTCCAAAAGTCTCACTTTCATTCATAAATGGTAGTGCATGCACACCATGCTTTTGTGTTAAGATGTGTGTAAACAAGCCGGGCTCGGTGGCTCAGCCTGTAATCCCTCACCTTTGGGAGGCTGAGGTGAGTGGATTGCCTGAGCCCGCGAGTTGGAGACCCACCTGGGCAGCGAGACCTCATCTCTACAATAAATAAAAAAAAAAAAAATCAGCTGGCGTGGTAGCGCATGCCTGTAATTCCGGCTACTCGGAAGGCTGAGGCGGAAGGATCGCCAGAGCCCAGCAGGTGGAGGCTGCGGTGGCCGGGAGCGGCCACTGCACTCCAGTCTGGGTGACCGAGTGAGACTCCAACTCAAAAAAAAAAAAGATGTGTGTAAACAGTGCTCAGCCGTGTGTTGTGTGGGGCAGGTGCTAAGGGATCTTCTTGCCCACGGAATCCTGAGGTCAAGTGATAGGGATCCCAGGCCCAGGGCTGGTCCTGATTACCTTAGTGCCCTCTGGGAAACCTTGTTTCCATTGCCATGACTGGTGTTGGACCATGAAAGGCAGTTACGGGGGATGATATGTAAGGGACAGGCCTCCTGGGCTTCCAGGAGAGGCTTCTTCCTGGAACGACAGCTGAACAGGAGGAGGGATCCACTGTGGTATAGGACGTTGTCACGTGGGAACTTGGAGTCTGGAGCTGTGGCAGTCAGCTGACTGGCAGAACTGAGTATGGAAATTGAAGTCAGGGTCCAGGCTGCGCCCTATGAGCAACCTTGGGACAGTCTCATGCAGTCTTTAGTTAATAAACAGGAACGATCTGTGTTTAAATCACTCTGGACAGATTTTCTATAATTTGTAACCAAGTGCATACAACCTAAAGAGTACACTGTTAATCATAAGCATTTGTCAGTATATATATATTTGAGTCTAGGTCTTACTCTGTTGCTCAGGCTAGAGTGTAGTGGCACCATTAAGGCTTATCACACCCTTGACCTCCTGAGCTCAGGCAATCCTCTTGTCTCAACCTCCCAAGTAGCTGGGACTGCCAGTGTGAGCCACTGTGCCAAGCCAATATTAGTTAGTATATGTTGAAAGGAGATAAATTGACATTTAATAAAACCCATTTCATTGCATTAATAAAAAAAATCCTCAACTTAATTCTAACTGTAACTTTACAATACTTTTTTTTTTTTAGAATTTTAGAAATTAAAAAAAATTAAAACTTTTTTTCTATTTTAGTGAAGATAATAATAAAATGTAGCTAATGGCAATCAGATATATTTTGTTTTAAAAGCAAAGCAGAATGTCATAGAATTATATACTGAAATGGAATTTAATAATTATTTTTAGAATCTAACATTTAAATAATCTTCCTGCCTCTCATTAAAGACCTCTTTGAAGTATAAAACCTGGGTTTTTAGAATAATTTTTTTAAAAAACCTACATAGAAAAATTTTAGGTTAGGTTCATGTAGTACATTAAGGGTCAATAATTATGGATTTGGGAGACTAGATTCAGCCTGTTTGTTCATGCAAAATAACTAATCTTTTATGTTCATAATTTACATAAAAGAAGATTGTGCTTGTTCCTTCTGTTGTTACATAGATACAATCCACTGTAGAGGTGAATTCCAATTCCTGTTGTACTTTCAGTCCTCCATTGGATATCTTTCTCTTTTCTTTCTTCTGCTTCTATCTAACTGACATCAAATCTGAAAGAAATTAAACCTTTCTGAACATACCAATTCTGGAAATCTGAAATCTTTTTGGATTTTAATAGCCCTTGTGACATCAACCAGAAAAGTGAAACTTCTTTTGTCTTGAAAGCTGTGGACAGCGGCTTTATGACATGTTCTTTACCAAAATTAGGAGAAATGAACATGGCTCAGGTAATGAGATATATATCTACACACACACATACACATACACACGTAATACCTTAAGTACCAGCAACTGTAATAATAGATTGTTTGAATCAGCTTGAGATAGGGCACAAGTTGAACATTAAAGTGAAATATATGAATTCTTCTAAATATAAAAGGCTATGCATTCATCATTCATTATTCAAAACACAAGTATTGCATCTTAACTATGTTCTGGGTTATTCTACATTCACCCTGTCAAGCCCTTGGAGACTCTGGGCTGTGATGAGTAGTTAAAATGCCCCAGGAGCCCCTGAAACACAATGGAACCCTACTATATAACTATGTGATCACAGGTGTGAGGTTAGAAAGAGTTGAGAATGGCAACCTGGCTGCAGGTAGGAGAGAATCTTGTGCAAGCCCCAGGCTGGTATGGACTTGTGGGTCATGGACTTGTGGGTGTGGATTTATTGGGGCGGCAGACCAGAACTGTCTGTGGTTTGGGGTTGTTAAGGAAGCAACAGACAACATCTCTTCTCCTCTGCTGTGGCCAGTGTGTCAAACTGTTATTCTCAACTCGTGTAAATCCTCTGATAAACACTCTTACTTCCAGCAGGCTTATTTGACAGAAAACTGAGCATATACTGAGCAGAAAACTAACATGTATGCAGTGTGAAATGAGTTCCCATGATACTAAAAAGAAATCATTTTGAACCCTTACTTTATCCATGCACTGCCAGGGGACATGTAAGTGATAAATTCTTTGTACTATGATTAACAAGGTACTGAAAACACCTCCATAAGTCCAAGCCTGTCACAATTTCTTTTGCCTCTGGCCACATTTCACTTTTATTGCTTAGCAGAAGTATACCCCAGCCTTGGTAATGTCGAAGTACTTGCATTAAATGCTTTTATTTGAAAAGTAAGATTTTTTTCACATCAACATATCCCATAATTCATTTTTATTTTATTTTATTTTTTGAGTTGGAGTCTCACTCTGTTGCCCAGACTGGAGTGCAGTGGCCGCTCCCGGCCACCGCAGCCTCGACCTGCTGGGCTCCGGCAATCCTTCCGCCTCAGCCTTCCGAGTAGCCAGAATTACAGGTGTGTGCTACCACGCCAGCTGATTTTTAAAAATTTATTATAGAGATGAGGTCTCGCTGCCCAGGAGGGTCTCGAATCCGCGGGCTCAGGCAATCCACTCACCTCAGCCTCCCAAAGGCGCGGGATTACAGGCTGAGCCACCGAGCCCGGCTCCATGATACATTTTTAACTCTAAGTTTGCAAATTGGAAAGTAGGCCCAGAGACTAGTATGTCTTGGATGGCCTCTCATGGTCCAAGCTAGCTCAAGTAGCCTGCTTATAATGCTCTTCTCTCTTTTTCCTCTCTTCACTGCAGGATTAATGCAGGTTCAGACTTCTGGATGTGTCTTTAAAATACTGTTAATCATAGTTAAAGGAACTTGTCACTTTATGCAGACTGTTTTCAAATAAAGGCAGTTTTTCTCCTCATGAGAGAATAGCAAAGAATGAAGATCTACTCCAAAGTTACTTAAAATTGAAGCAAGTGAAGAGTCTCAGTCTGTTTTGTGCTGCTGTTGTTGAATATCCGACACCGGGTGATTTATAAAGAACAGAGATTTATATTTTACAGTTCTGGAGATTGGAAAGTCTGAGGTTTGGGGACTGCATCCAGTGAGGGTTTTCCTGCTACGTCATCCCATGGTGAAGGCATAAGGGCAGGGCAGCATATGTGAGAGAGAGGAAAAATGGGCCAAACTCATTCTTTTATCGAGAACCCACTCCTTTGATACCAGCATGAATTTCTCCACGAGGGCAGAGCTCACATGGTCTAATCACCTCTTAAGGATTCCACCTCTCAATGCTGTTGCACTGAGAATTAAGTTTCCAACCCATGACCTTTGGGGGACACATTCAAACCACAGTACTTAGTTGTACTTAATGAGAACATGCATGGAGTGTTATCACTTGTAGTTCAAGTACTATTATGTTACTTGTGGAGCCGTAACTTTTAGCAGGCTAAAAATGTAGAAACCTTGCCTTTCTTTTTATGTTTCAGGGTGAGAATGGAGAAGGAAATGGGCTTAATGTGGCTGAAAAATTTTGGCATATTCTGATGTGACCACTCATACATTTTAAGTTCTGTCTCTTCCTAGAGTTTAAAGGCAGGGTAAAAATATCCTTATTTGGAAATCAGAATTGATTTCCATTTTAACAGCTGTTCTGCTAAAAACTCGAGTCTTCCTCGAGCCTTCTCTTCTCTTGCAGCGCACACACATCTTGTCAGCAAGTCCCATCACTACTTCCTTCAACGTCTATTGAGGTGCCATCACTTCCTGCAGCCTTTCCTGTGAGCATCCGAGTCACAGCCACCGCCTCTCTAGATGACTCTACTGGCCTTTAGACTGGTCTTCCTATGTCCCTCCTGCTCCTATTAGACCTTGGACAGAGGTCTGTAAAAATGTCATCCCTCCCCTCAAAACCCTGCAGTGACTCTTTATGTCACTTGGAGCTCCTGCCAGGGCCCTTCCCATGGCCCTGTAGGCCCTCTGTGCTGCCCATGCCCACTCTCTGGTCTTACCTCCTTGCACTCTCTCTCTTGTGCTCTAGCCACTCTAGCCCACATGCTGTTCTGGTCTCTAAAGCCTAGGGTAGTGGCTGGCACACAGTAGGTGCTCAATCAATTCCGGATAAGTACATGGCAATTCAGGCACATTCTGAACTCATAATATCGTCTGAAATTGTGAGAAAGATTGACTTAAGCCCACCATACTGTGTTTACCTCTTAATATCTCTTGCAAGTTCCTGGAGAACTTACATTTCTTTTTGGTTTTCAAAGGGCTCTGAATCACTATTTCTCAAGAGTTGTTTATTTTTATTTTTTGCTTGCATTCTATATTCTACCCTCCTCTTGTGTTGTCCTTTCACTGCATCCTATTGGTACCACTCAAGCCTTCACTCCTGCAACTCTGTGTATAGCAGGCTTTATTAATGGCTTGCTGCCATTCAATTCTAGGTATCTGTGTTCTTAAAAACCATTACCTTCTACACTGAGAACATCAGATGGTTTCCTCTTCTCACACTTTAGCCTCCGTTCACTTCCTTGGTCCTGTGTTTTCTCTTTGCTGAGGATCTTAGAATATCTGACCATCAGGGCATGCTTCCGTTATTGAGTCAAAGTCTATCTTATATAATTTTGACCTATTAGTGGATAAAATCAGTATTCCTAATGCTGTGATGACCATTTGGAAGAAGTCGCATCCCTTTTCCAGGACTTCTCAGATTTCTGGGGCTCTGTAAAAGCATGAACAGCTTGGATAGAATGTGATTAAACACAGTTTTATAAAAACTAAAAGCATTCCTCCATATGGAAAGTTATATTTATTTTGGGAAAAAATATTTTATATTGATTATGCTTCAGATAAAAGCTCATTTACCATATTACAGGTTGCATTTATTAATACATATAAGCCTTTTAAAAATACTACCATAATGGATCTCTTGATACAGTAAAACTGCTCATAGTTTTAATAGTCTAATATGTATTTTATGACATATAAACAGATTAAGATATCTGATTTCATTCTCTATTACTAAAACTTAAAAATGTTACACATAAACTACTTGAAATGATGCCCCATTTTGTTAGAAGAAACTTTTTATGAGGCTTAATGTGCAGTTAATTCACTGCCTATACAAGACCGGCCTCCCCTTAAAGGACTAAGCATTTATGTGGCATCTTGCAGAAAAATTTAACTAAACAAATGTAGGCAGTTTCACTCCAGTTCTTGGCTTTAAGCAACACTGATGATTAATGATCCACACTGGTAATTGGCTCTTGGTTACAGATGCCATGGGTACTTAAGAAATGAGACTCCAATGAATGGAAATATCTCAGTAGTTCAACCAGTGCTTACTCACTGAGGGATTAAGGTGACCTGACATGCTAGGACAAGCTGGTTATGTAAAATTGCATATGCTATTTTTAGGTTTTCCTTGCATGGCAGTAATTTTTTTTTCACTTAAGAAAAAAATGTCGGCAAGTCTGCCAAACACAGAACATTATGAAACAAATGCTACCAAAACCATTTGAAACAAACCTGTTAGTCAACCTGAGAGAAGTAGTGTCTTATTTTCTAAGCAAGTGATATTTTCTAATGACTGTCGACTATGAGTAAGCTGTATTATGTTCTTGTGGACCTCTTGCAGAGGTCTGTGCTTGTGGGCAAATCCATGGGAGTGGGTCGTGGGTCCTCCAAAGTAGTACCAAGTCAAAGATCACTGCCCATGACCATGTTATAGGTGTGACACAGGAAGCACTCTTTTTTCTTTATTAAGTTTTGCCAGCTTTGCACTTGGATTCACCCCTTCAGATTTCAAGGCCTCTGCATGCTCAGATTTGTCATTTACATAAACTTTGCCAATGTCTGGCCCCACCATGCCCACCTACCTGCTTTTGCTTCTAAGACTAGTTTTCTATGAGTCTGCTTTCTTCTGACATCCAACCAGAGGTTTTAGAACTATGCAATCTAGAGATGGGGTGGTAACCAAGAAATGCATTTTAGTTTGAGAACCAGCGAAAGACTTGGACATATGAGCACTTTGTTTGCTTTTTGAAGAACAGGACGCAGCACAGCATGGGGTGTGTGGATGCATATGATGCAGTGGACTCCAAATATTAAGCTGTGTCAGACTGTAGAGGGTTTGAATGTCATAGTTATAGCTTGGCAATATTTTGTAAACAGGATAGTGAGATATGACTATATTGTTCTGTGTTTTCAGAAGATAGCTGTGTCAGGACGAAGAACTTATGGAGGAAGGGGACAATTGAAAAAGGATCTGAATATTCTCATTGTTTCCTCACCAAGATAATAAGGACTTAAATTAGAGAAGGGACTATGAGATGAATGAGAAGAGGAATTTAAGAGTTATTTATCCATGGCAGAGTAAGCAAGATTTGAGAGAAACAGAGGTAAGAGAGAAAATGGGAAGAGCTGAAGTCATCCCAAAGTCTTCCAGGCTTTGGGGCTAGAAATGACAACTGTCACTATAGGTGTGTGGCACAGAGGAATTAGATTTTTTAAAGGGAAGATAACGGGTTTTGGAAATGTTGAGTTTGTAGGACGGTTGAGACATTTTTCTTTAGCTAAAGTCCAACAAGCAGGCAGAATTTAGGAGTGAAACCAGAGAGGAAAGATGAATTTTCAGTCATCTACTTTATTGGAAGTGCATTTCAACAGTCTGTCCTCTGAGGGTAGGTCTAGGTTTTGTTCACATGTGTATTCCCAGCCGCCAGCTCTGTGGTTGCACAGAGACTACACTGAATAATGTTGAGTGAAATCATGTGTCATTTAAAACTCACCCCGCCTCCCTTCATTTCTTCTTTCAAGTTCTCTACCAAATACTTAGAAGAAAATAAATATTTATCTTAAATAGTTTCATCATTATTTTTTCTTCCCTCATTTGGAAGATAAATTTGCATACTGGGAGAAGAAGAGATTGGATAGTATTTCCAAAAATGGCTAGGTATTCTAGATCTTGTATTTTCAGTCTCTCTAAAGCTGGCTTTGGTTTTTTCTTCATCCTATCATTAACCAGTTGCAAGAGGCTCAGGTTTATCACAGGTTTTGGACTAAAATTAATTTTATTGTTTTGTTGAATGTCATAGCAACATATTGAAAATAAGAAGTGTTCAGTTACACAGTATTAGGAAAAGGATTGGTTTCAACAAAACATGGAGCCTTTCTAAAATAGAGAATGTGGTGAAAATAGTAATGTTAAGTTACAAATTCAAGCTTTTCTTTCCTAGTGAGTGACACAGTTTGGATATTATCCCCTCCAAATCTCTTGTTGAAATGCGGCCCCCAGTGTTGGAGATGGGGCCTGGTGGGAGGTGTTGGGTCATGGGGGTGGATCCTTCATGAATGGCTTGGTGTCCTCCCTGAAGCATTGAGTTTTCAGTAAGATCTGGATGTCTCCCTCCCTCCTCTCTCTTTTTCCCACTCTCACCATGTGACACACCTGCTTTCTCTCCATCTTCCACCATGATTTTGTAGCTTCCTGAGGCTTTACTAGAAGGCCAGCAGATGCCAGTGGATCATGAAGAAAAATAAACCTCTTTTCTTTATAAATTGCTTAGCTTCCAGTATCCTTTATAGCAACACAAAATGGACTGATACAGTAAGGCGATCCGTCACCCCTCCCAATGCCTTACTTGTGCACGTAGAGCCCCTTTTCGGGTTCACCTTGACTCACACGGGAAGGTCTCTTCCTCCTTGGAGATGAACGAGGTGAGCAGACGGGGGCGAGAAGAGCATTAACTTCCTCCTGGAAGTTCACAGTCCAAGCCAGCATCCTGTGTTTCCGATTCTGTTTTGTTGTACACAATGACTTTTGAAACAGAGCCGGCCCTGCCAGATTCCTCCTCCCACTGGTGCCTTATGACTGCAGCCGATGGGATCACAGGGCTGTTCCCGGGCTCCTGGCTCTCAGTGGATTCTGGGTTCAGCATCCCCTGAGCATGCCAAGGGCTCTGAGTTCGCCTGCTTTTCCCTACATTCTAGTCTCGGATATGATCCTACCTTAAAGCTGGGCTGGGGTCCAGGGCACTAGTTCCCAGGGGCAGGAAGTGATGGGTACGCTACAGTTTTATTTCCCTTCATATAGCCTTGTTTCTGTGTGGTGATCTGCAGCATATCTGATTTATCCTTGCTTCTGTGCTTTCACCCAAGAAGTTCTTTTTTCCCAGAATCCTTTTCCTGATGACTTTTCCTTTTCTTTTTAAACTTATTTTTATTTTAAGATGTGGGATACCGTTCAGGATTAGGTACATAAGTGAGTATCTTTCAGGTAAAGTTTGGGTACCCTTAATGATGTTATGTGCCCCCTCTCCGGCAGTGTCCCACTACTGTCAATCCCTTTCTTATAGTATTATGATAAATGTTCAGGGTCGGCATATGAATGAGAATATGTTGTACTCAGTTCTTTTTTTTCTGTGATAGGTCACTGAGTATTATAGACTCTAGACCCATCCAAGTTGCTGTGAAGTCTATAATTTTGTTTTGCTTTGTGGCTGCCCAATTTTCCATCATGTATCTGTACCACATTTTCTTTATCCAGTCCACTTTCAATGGGCAGCACATCTGCTTCCATGTTTTTCTATTGTGAATAAATATACGTGTGCAGTATCTTTTTATAGAGTGATTTGAGTTCCTCCAGGAATTCCCACAAGGGGGATTGCTGGGTCCTATGGAAGGTTGACTTTTACATCTTTTAGAAGTCGTCACACTGTTTTCCACAGAGGTTGTATTAGTTTACACTCCCACCAACAGTGTAGAAGTGTTCTCTTTTCCCCACATCTTCTTCAGCATCCTGATGACTTTTCACATTTGGCTCATACTTTGAGGATTTTGTCATCTTAACTATTAAGGACTTATGATCTCTTCTGCAAATGTAGAGCTTTACTTCATATTGTCTGCTGCTCTTATGCTAATTCCATTTCCCTATTTTTTTTCCCTTGGCTCACACTAGCCAAAGTTATTTTGAGTTATTTGCAGACTTTTAATTAATATATCTGACTAACATTTCCAATCTATTCTACCTATAATCTGAATGGCTTTGGGATCCATCTACTTCTTTTTTTTTTGAGTTGGAGTCTCACTCTGTCACCCAGACTGGAGTGCAGTGGCATGCTCCCGGCCACCACAGCCTCAACCTGCTGCGCTCCAGCAATCCTTCCACCTCAGCCTTCCAGTAGCTGGAACTACAGGTGCGCACTACCAAGCCCGGCTAATTTTTGATTTACTATAGAGACGAGGTCTCTCCAAGTTGCCCGGGTGGGTCTCGAACCCACAGACTCAGGCAATCCACTCATCTCAGCCTCCCAAAGCGCTAGGATTACAGGCAGAGCCACCGAACCCGGCCGGCTCCATCTACTTCTTAAGGATCTGATTAAACTTAATCAAACTTTACTTCCCCAGCTGGTGGCATTCTAGATCTTTCTCTACAATTGTTAAAGGTTTGGGGTCATTTTCTCATTACAGAGATAAATGCTGCTTTGTTTCTTTTGCCTCTCATTCTTTTGTAGAGCAGGGATTGGCAAAATATGACCATTACCTGCCAGCCATATCTGGCCTACTGCCTCTCTTCGTGTGGCTTGTGATCTAAGAATACATTTTATTCTTTTAAATGGTTGAAAAAAGTTAAAAAGAAGAACAATGTTTTATGAAACATGAAAATCATGTGAAATTCAAATGTCAGTGTCCAAAAATAAAGTTTTATTAGAACAGAGATGAATTGTTTATGATGTAATGCAATGGTAGATTCAAACAGTTGCAATGGAGATCATGTGATCTGCAAAGCCTAAAATATTTGCTACATGACACTTTTAGAAGAAAGTTTGCTGATCCCTACTCTAGAGGTTAGGACCAGCCTGCTTACTATTCTCACTAGAGGTTCACTCCTGCCTGAATTTTGATAATGTGATTAATTGTACAGCTGAGCCTTGAATAATACAGGAGCAAGGGGAGCTGGATCTCACACAGTCAGATTTCTATCCATCTATAACTTTTGACTCCCCAAAACTTAACTGCTAATAGCCTACCGCTGACCAGAAGACTTGCTAATAACAAAACAGTCAATTAACACATATTTTGCATGAATTATATACTACATTTTTAATAGGAAAGTGAACTAGAGAAAAGAAGAGACTAAGAAAATCATGAGGGCCAGGCGTGGTGGCTCATGCCAGTAATCTCAACACTTTGGGAGGCTGAGATGAGAGGATTGCCTGAGCTCATGGCTTTGAGACCAGCCTGGGCCAATTGGCAAGATCTCATCTCTACAATAAATAAAAAAATTAACTGGGCATGGTGGCACATGCCTGTAGCTCTAGCTACTTGGAAGACTGAGATGGAAGGATCACCTGAGCCCAGCAGATCAAGGCTGTGGTGGCTGGAAGTGTGCCAGTGCACTCCAGCCTGGGCGACAGAGTGAGAATCCAAAAAAAAAAAAAAAAAAAGAAGAAAATCATGAGGAAGGGAAAATGTATTTACTGTTCATTAAGTGGAAGTGGATCATCATAAAGATTTTCCTTCTATTCATTCTCATGTTGAGTAGCTGAGGAGGAGAAGGAAAAGGAGGAGTTGGTCTTATTGTCTCAGGGGTGGCAGAGGTGGAAGAAAATCTACATTATCAGTGGTCTCATGCAATTCCAACCCCTGTTGTTCAAGGGTCAGCTTGAATGTCTGGAGTCACTTCCTCATTACAGAGATAAATGCCGCTTTTTTTTTTTTTTTTTTGCCTCTCGCTCTGGTATAGAGCAGGTGTTGGCAAAATATGACTATTACCTGCCAGCCATATCTGGCCTACTGCCTGTCTTCATGTGGCCTGTGATCTAAGAATACATTTTACTTTTTTAAATGGTTGAAAAAGTTAAAAAGAATAATGTTTTGTGAAACATAAAAATCATGTGAAATTCAAATGTCAGTGTCCAAAAATAAAGTTTTTTTTTTGAATTGGAATCTCACTCTGTCACCCAGTCTGGAGTGCAGTGGCCACTTCCCAGCCACTGCAGCCTCGACCTGCTGGGCTCTGGCGAGCCTTCCCTCATCCTTCCAAGTAGCTGGAAATACAGGGGTGCGCTACCACACCTGGCTGATTTTTGATTTATTATAGAGATGAGGTCTCACCAAGTAGCCCACGCAGGTCTCGAATCTGTGGGCTCAGGCAATTCACTCACCTCAGTCTCCCAAAGCGTGGGATTACAGGTTGAGCCACCGAACCCAACTCAAAAATAAAGTTTTATTAGAGCTTGTGGGGAGTCACGCTCTTTGATTATTTTCTTGGCTCTTCACCTCATTCTTTCTTTTCCTCTTGCTACCTGCCCTTCCCCTGTCTGGAATATCTGGCAAATTTATCTGCTTATCTACCACAGCTCAGTTTCACTTAAAACAGTCCTTTGGATTCTTACTGGTATTTTCAAGATATTTACTGCCCATGAGGAAAGTGGGTGCCAGTTGTTAATATAATTGCATTTTCCATCTTCCTATAGATTTCTTAGGAACTTGAAACAAAAGCATTGTATTGTTGATAATAGATCAGCTGCTTTACTCCAATTTTTAAGATTTATTAAAATATATGAGAAACAATATGAAGTGGAACATCCCCAAACTCAGAATTACCTTTTTGGAGGCTGGGCCTCTGGTAGTACAGGCTTGCCCCACTAGGAATCCATCAGCAAGAGTGTACCAGCTAATATTGTCATGAGAGGCTGTGTTCAGCTTCAGGATTCTTTCATTGTGTTTGCCCATTTCATGATGAGGAGATTTACATGAATAACCTGCCTACACTGCCCTGAGTGTTCAACAGTTTTGAACAAAGGCAACATGACTCCATGCCCCACCCTCCCTATTCACTAGATCTTGCCCAAGTGACTTTTGTTTGTCTGTTTGTTTTCCTGGATGAAAAAAGTTCTCAGAAGGAAACATTTTGCCCATATGGAAGAGGTGAAAGAAAAATGGCAGAAACACTAAAAGGCATCAAAATGGATGAGTTCAAAAACTGTTTTGAACAGTGAAAAAAGCATCTTGATAGGTGTATTGTATTAAATGGAGAGTACTTTGAAGATGACTGAATTTTAAACGTGTAAGGATAAATGTACATTTTTTAATAATTAAATTTTGGGTTTTTTGGGTGCCCCCTTCATGTGCCTGATAACTAGAGTCAAAAGTAAAATGTGTGTATCATGGCTTCCAAGAATCATGGAGCTTTGTATGGGATGCAGGGTGAGGGTGGCCAGGACACAGAATCACTGAGGGAGTGAGGCGATGATGATTCTGGGTCATCATCAATTGACTGACATTGGCCATTGTTCACTTAGGCCAGGACTCTGTCTCCTGATCCTTGTCAAACCAGTTCTTTGTATTTCTTTTAACTTTTCTCCTAGTCAGAAATCATAAAAGCAAGCAAATCAACAAACTCCTGATTTCACATATTTAACTGATGGAACAAAATTATCTAAAGTGATAACCATGATATAACACAACTGTACAGTTATCAAGAGAGGATTACAAAGGAAGCCCTTGTGAGGGCCATGGTGATCTTGGGCAGGTGAAAGGTAGGCAGCAAGCTGCCGAGCTGCCTTTGTTAAACAGCACAATTAGCTACACTGAATTGCAAAAGCAGTAATTATTTTATCTCCTAGAATACTCCACTCTCCCTATTTCTCCACCACACCACTAATTTAAGATAACTTGATGGCATTTAAGTAGGAGAAAAGAATTTGCATGTAAATGAGGGAAGGAACAAAAACTGACTACTAAAGTCCATCGGATTCTAGAAAGCCTCACTTTTGATTAAAAAACCATAATTCTACAAAAGTGTTTCAGAGTATTTAGAGAATTTTTTCTATTATTTCATTTTGAGACTTATAATGTGATTTTTATTCTAGAGTAAAATGAATTCTGACGTAGCTTTGTAATAAAAATGCAATAAGGGGAAAGTATCTGAAAACTTTGCCTGTCTTCCTGACCCATGACATCACCACTATATATATCCAGGGAGTAGGGACATTTTTGCCAATTCATTCTGTTTTTAATGTGGCCTTTTAACATGATTTATAGGTATATGATACCATGTGAAATATATTTGTGTATACACACATACACACACACAAACCCATGCGGAGGAGACCCAAAAAACCCCAGAATTAATTTATAAAAAGTGCAATACACCTCTTGAGATGCTTTCTCACTGCTCAAAACAGTTTTTGAAATCGTCTGTTTTGATGCCTTACTAGTGCTTCTTCTGCTGGTCTTTGTTTAACCTCTTCTACATCGGCAGAACGTTTTTCTTCGAGGATTTTTTTCATTTGGGGAAGCAAAAATAAAAAAAGTCACTTGGGGTCAGGTGAATAGGGAGGGCAGGGCGAGGTTTTCGGTCAAAACATTCAGTGTGGTGTGGACAGGTTATTTGTGTAGGTCACTCATCATGAAATGGGCAAACGGGCTGAAAGAATCTCCAACAACAACAACAACAACAACAACAACAAATTAACTGAAGCCAAACTTAGCCTCTCACTGATGTTGATGGGTTCCTAGAACACTTACCTAGGGGGGGAAGCCTGTACTACAAGGGGTCTACCCTTCAAATTATAATTCTGTTTTTTGGGATCTCCCCTTATATATGTAATACACATACAGCAGTAAAATTTTTATTATAATTATTATATAAGAGTAAAATTATAATTTACTTCACATAAATAGATATTTTAGAACTTGACAATTATGTACATAAATCACATGGCTAAAATCATTGATGTCAATGTTTATTATTTGGAGGTAGTCACCACTAATCTTCAGGAGGATGTGAGGTTTCTTACAGTTTTAAACACGTTGTGGAATCAGACATTAACAAAAGAACACAACAAAGACCATCCATTCATTGTTGAAGAAATAGGAATGAATGTTTCATGCTATAAAATTGGGCAGGCTCTTGGACAATCAAAGAAATCCTAATTTCTTTTTTTAGGTAGGTAGGTGAGTGTAGGTGTGTGTTAAGAAACTGAGAAATAGCTTAAATTGATCAGACAATTGCAGGCACTTGATACTGTAGTTGTACATTACATTTTAGGTTTCTAGATATCTAAGAATATCGATAAAAGAAAAATTATCAATATTTACTTGGCAAAAGATAGAGAGTAAGAGTGGCAGCCTATGTGAGAGAGGATGGCCATTGCATATACTTTCCAGTGTGGTGTCATAAATTGAAAGATATGGTGATAAAATTTAACTCTTCTAAGCACTTTTAGCCAATCAGCTTCAACCTTGATTTCAGGACACATTGTCCAGATATTGTGTTATTGGAGAAAAAGAAAGATTCAATTTGTTCATAGAAGCGCTTATGCTAATATCACCAAGGGATAGAAGATGGATGCTTTTCTTGAAGTCATTTTGCTTTATTCAATACATTGTACCAATTTAGGACAAATTTAAGACTTCAGTTTCTTAGACCTGTGTAGGTAATAATTTTCTATTGGGTTTTTTGACTTGGTATGCCACAGACTTTGTGATTACAGTCTCCAGTAGTTATTAGCTAAAAGAGAGTTTTAACAAAATTAAAGAGCATGACACATTGTTTTGAGTTATGGAGGATGTCATCGATAACTTTGCAATATCAGAAAAGGGGAAGGAAATTGAACAAAGATTCTTAACTGTGTGTGTGTGTGTGTGTGTGTGTGTGTGTGTGTGTGTGTGTGTGCTGTGAACACTGTAGAAGGCAAAATAACAGCATCCCAAGGATGTGCACATCCTGATTCCTGGAATGTGCAAATAAGTTGCCTCACATGCAAAAAAACGTTAAAGATGTGATTAAGGTGATTTTGGGTTATCCATGTGTGCCCAATTTAATTACAAACTTCACTGTAAGTGAAAGAGGGAAGCTGAAGGGTCAGAGAAGGAGATATGATGGTAGAAGCAGAATTATAAGGATCTGACCACTGTCTGGTGGACATGATTATCCTCTAGAAGCTGCAAAGGACAAATATGAGACAAAGAATTATCCAGTAGTTGGTCACCTGTGTTGCATATGCATTGTAGACAAGAACACTGCATACAATCTAGAGGTGAGTTTAATAATTACCAAGGTTTCAAAGTAGGGGTGAACATAAACAATATTTTGAGATTATGTGATAACCATAATGTGGTATAAAAATATCTATGATATTTGTAACAAAATGAGTTACCACTAATACTTCTTTCTTATATTTAAAATTGAATGAAAGACTAAATTTTCACCAGTGGATTAAAAAAATAAAGATGTGGCTTTTTGTTGTTATTTTTATTTTATTTTATTTTTTTCAATTCAAGCTCATGGACCCCATACGTTCCATCCATAGGTCCCGGGTTGAGAACTGCTTGCACGGAAGCAGAACACCGGGTGGTTTTATAAAATGGAGTTATTGGTCTTCCTTCTTTCACTCCAGTTTTAAGGAAGATTGTCTTGCTTATGGACATAAATCACATCAAACACACACAACACATGGAGCACACAATAGGCCTGTCCTACCAGCCCTGAGGGTGGAGCTTTATGATGAAGGGAGCAGAGTTTTCTTCCTCTCAGTTGTCTTCTTTTTCCTCCTTAATCAAGGTGGTTCTTCTCTTAAGGAGGTAAGTCACTTTTAAAAAATGCTTTGAGAATGAGAAAATCATAATCTATGCCACAAGAAAAAAAAAGTAAATGGGAGGCCGAGAATGGAGGTTAGGCAGATATTTAGGTAGATTATTTGTGAGATGCTATTTGTTAATGTGCTTTTTGGACTGAATGTTTGTGTCCTCTCCAGGTTCATGTGCTGAAATCCTAACCCCAGAGTGATGGCATTAGGAGGTGAAACTGTTGGGAGGTGATTAGGTCAGGAGGACAGATCCACAGAGCCTCATGATGGGATTAGTGAGTGACCTTATGAATGAGAACCTAGAGAGTTCCCTCCCGCTGTTTGAAGGCGCAGTGAGTAGAGGTCATATGTAACCCAGGAAGTCATCCTCATGGATGACAAATCTGCCAGCACCTTGATCTTGGACTTCCCAGCTTCCAGAACTGTGAGGAATACATGTGTATTGTTTAAGATACCCCAATCCAGTCTATGATGTTTTTGTTACAAAGCCTGAGTGGACTTTATGACATATGTCATATGGAAATTAAGGAAAAATGATATTATGATGTCTGTATTACCATTTCCTAAGGGAAGTTATAAGTTCTGTTTGAGCATGAACTTCCTGAGAGTGCAAACAATTGGACATCTGTTACTTAGAGAGATCTTGTCCTATCAGGGAATAGATTATATGGTCCAGTAGACCTTTTACAACTTTAATTGTACAAGCTGCCTTGGAGAGTAGAGTGTGTGTTCTTCTAACACCTAGAAAGGCATCCACTGATATAAAGAGTGAAATGCCTCGTGTTTAAAATTCAGAACAATGGACCTGTTTCCCACAATCCTTTTACAATTTAACATTACTCATTTTTCATTTAAAAAACCTCCTTTCTATATAAAAGCAGTGCTCTTATTTAACTTGCTGTCATGAAGACAAATTGAACTAGTCGACTAGGTAGTAAAATAGACCTCTGTTCAAATGTAGTCAGTAAAAAGTCCAGCTAAGTTGGCATTTTCAGGATTTGCATTAAAGCCCAAGAAATGATAACTTGCTGAAGAGCAAACCAGGCAAAACAGACATCCAAGTTCAAGAGAAAGTTACAGTCTGAGGCTTTTCAAAATGACAAGTAAAATTGCAGCTAGATTCTACTGTGACCACAGTGGATTTTATTCTATTACTCAACCAGGTGGGACAGAGGCGGATCTCAGGAGATCTTTAGAATGAACCCAAGCAAGGTGTATCATGGCAAAGGAGAATATATAATAAATCAATAGCCAGTTGCAGCTGGCCAGAATGGAAGTTGTTGATCCATAGCAGACACATTGGATTAATCTTCAGTGTAAAAAAATGCATCAGAAATAGCTGACTGAAACTTGCAGAGAACTGAGGTGAAGAGTGTCTTCCTTGATTACAAATTGAAGGGCAGAAGTAATCTTCACTAGAGTGTGAATATTGCATTCCCAGTAACAGTTTTTTTGCTTGTAATCCTCGAATTCTTATGTTTTGATATTTCTTTCTTCCCTCACTGGCCAACCACACTTATTAGTAGTCATGTGTGTGCATTCGTGGGTGCTGTACAGTGGATTCATGTGGGTGAAACTCAAACTAACCAGAGCTATGCTGGGGGGGGGGAGGTGTTGGTAAATTTGAGGGGCTTCTATGGTCACCTGCCAGAATCCTTGACAGAGTTCGTGGAGTTAAACACAGAGCTATATCTTACGTCAGTAGGGTCCTCATTTAAACATGCAGAACTCCAAACGTCCCTTGAAGTCATGAGTGCTACTGAAAACCATTATATAGTGACCCTCAAGAGTTATAAGAACTTGGGAGTCACCAGTTATGTGTGAGGACCCTGCCGTCGCATGCCTCACCTATTAAGTGCAGGTTTTAGACACGATGCCAGTGGATCCCGGGATGGAAGCCAGAGATTGGGTGGCAAAGGATGTGTGGTCAGGTCCCACAAAAAAGAGGAGAAAGGCTGAGATTTCTGTTGCATACTGACTTGGCGGTAGTTTGGATGTTTGTCCCTTCCAAGTCTTATGTGGCCCTACTGTTGGAGGTGGAGGCTAGTAGAAGGTGTTCAGGTCATGGGGACGAATCTCTCATGAGTGGTTTGGTACCCTTCTCTTGGTAATGGGTGAGTTCTCGCTCTATTAGTCACATGAGAGCTGGTCATTTGAAGGAGCCTGGCACCACCCCCTTGCTCCCTCTCTTGCCCCATGACACGCCTGCTCCCTCTCTTCCTTCTACCACATTTGTAGCTTCCTGAGGCCTCTCCAGAAGCCCAGCAGATGTTGGCACCGTGCAGAAACATGAGCTAAGTTAACCTCTTTTCTTTGTAAATTACCAGTTCCAGATTTTTATTAACAGCAACACCATTGAATTAATGCACTTGGTTCAAGAAAAAGAATGTATTTTTATTGTGATTTTTATTGCAATATGTCCCTTTGACTAGGGAGTGTCAACATGGATGTATAAAGCTGGTGATGCCAAAAATGTTCACCTGGTCCTTTTTGCTGTTTTCAACACTTTCTGGTCTTTTTTATTGTCTTTTGGATGAGGAACTGAATTTTTTGGTTTTTTTTTGAGTCAAGGTCTCACTCTGTTGCCCACACTGGAGTGTAGTGGCATGATCATGACGATCACAGCTCCTGGTGGTCTTGACCTCCTGGGCTCAAATGATCCTTCAACTTCTATGTCATAAGTAGTTGGAACTAAGGCATGTGCCACCATGCCTGGCTAATTTTTTGATTTTTTTTTTTTTGTTGTTGTTGTTGTGGAGATCAGGTTTTACTGTGTTGCCCAGACTGATCTCAACCTGCTGGGCTCAAGTAATTCATCTCCCTCAGCCTCCCAAGGTGCAAAGATTATAAGCATGAGCCATGATACCTGGTGGAACTGAATCTTTAAGCGTATCTTCTTTAGTCTTACTATCTGTTTGCCACATGCACTGTTCTAGACACTGAAGCAATGATGAACACAGCAGCATCCTCATGGAGTCTGACACTGAAGCTAGATGTAAGTATATAATTTCTTCTCGCTTAATGTCATGTGACTCTGGCTGAAGACCTGGAGTTTAAAGAAGGAAGCTCACATTTTCTGAATTTTGAATGTGTCCAAGCACTGTGCAAGGGGCCTTTACATTCGTTATACAACACTTAATCCTTGAAAAAACCCAGTGATGTGAGGGTGTTCCTGCAGCATGTCTACCAGTCGCCACTAGCTCTGAGGAGATTTTCAGATGAACTGAAAGTTGAACCCTACTTCACTGCTTTCTAAATGGATTTTGGTCAAACTACTTAACCTTCCTCAATACCTAAGTCTCCCCAGTAGATTAAATTAGTTGTAATTAATAACACCTACTTCCAGGGTGAGAATTAAATGAAGTGAATTAATTTAAAATATTGAGCATACTGTCATGACTCAACGAATGTTTCCTCTCCTAGTTCTTTCCATTTACATGAAAATGAAGGAAGTCATCATTCTCTCACACACAGCTCCTTGGGGCAGAGCTCCGGAACGTATATGGGGTTGGCAATGCTGGAAGGAATCCAGTGGAAATAAAAGCTTGTGGTCGACGGTCAGGTCTCGTTTTCAACCCATCGGCACTGGCTCCAGGGACATACAACTCCTGCTATATTGGGCATGAAATGATTTAACTGTCATGTTCTGTGCTACTTTAACCGTGGGATGTTTAGTGGTCTTTATGGGTCGTGTCAGGGCTCTGTGGGAACTGATAGCTCTTTTTCTACTACTTTCTTAAGAGAAAAGGTTAATTTTCTCCCTCTCCTGTCTTCTTGACAGCAGAAGGATGCCAATTTCTCCAATGGATCAGTTAATAATATGAGTTCTGAAAACAGACATTTTAAAGTCTTTCAATCCTAAAGGGAGAAGACTATCCTAGAATGTTCAGAGGAGGCTTCCGATGGGCCCAGAAGCAATCCCTTAGACCTCAAGGGAATCTATATCAGATCATACTAAATGTTAGGATTTATTGCATACCAATATGAGTAGAAAAATTCATTTTGAAAGGGAAACTTAAACATTTTTATAAAATTATACTTGGCCTGGCATAGCGACACATTGCTTGTAGTCTTAACTCCTCGGGAGGCTGAGGCAGGAGGATTGCTTAAGTCCAGGAGTTCAAGACCAGCCTGGACAACATAGCAAGACCCCCATTTCAAGAAAACAAAAACAAAAACTCCCTCATATTTGTGATTAAAGAAATCACAGTAAAGATTGAGTTTGCATAAGGTTGCTGCTGCTTCTGCCAAATGTGCTTTTGTTTGGTACTCCTAGATCTTTGAGATGACCTTGGTAGTTTCACGTAATATGCTTCTATTTGTACTTATTATTTCAGCACCTATAAGTGGCATCTTCTAGTGCCCTAAATTGTACGTGGTAATACTGAGTTTCTCATCCTTCTTTGTAGTCCTCTCCTCCTCTACCTCATGGCTCTGTCATAAGGATTCTTGCTTTTCATGAAGGGCAACCTCAGATGTACATGGGAGTGCAGAAGGCCAGCTAGGAAGAAGTCAGGAAAAAAGAAAGGTGGTGATTTTTAACAGTGTGGTTTCTCTGGTCTTTTCTTCTCTGATTATCTGCCTTGGGATTCTCAGATTTTGGTGTGTAAGAGAATCTCCTAGAGTGTTTTTCTAGTAGGTAGATAGTTTTCTGTATCCAAGCCCTAGACATTCTCATTCTGCAGGTTTGTGGTGGATGTCATGCTTACCACGCACTGCAGACAACCGTGATGCCCTCGTTGCACAGCACATCCAATCTCCTTTCCCTTGGTGATAGAGTAACACTCCTTTCAGCCTAAAATGGCAGCAGATGCCATTCCAAGTGTGAGTCACGTGCCCCTGCATCTAGTGGAATGGCCAGCTTATCTAGAGAGTCTTTCAGCTCTGGGGTGGTTGGAAATCACTGGAATCCAATAGATGTTATCTAGGAAGCACATGTGGTATTGGATCACTTTACCCATCATGCACACCTTATGTCTAGAATTAATAGAAAGCACCAAGTTGCCAAACACCCTGGAGATCTTTCAGTGGAATCCAGCTGCTTTGGGACGTGGTTCACCTCGTCTTTGAGGGTATCTGGATCTACTCCCCAGGAAGACCCCTACCATGATAGGTTTACTGAAGTGTATACGTTATACTGAGGATATTTTCCTTCCAACAGAAGAGATGATAGATCTAGCACAGGATGCTTCATTTACATATTTCTAGCAAGCTGGGAGAGATGCCCCTGGAATTGTCCCTTTGTTTTGATGTCATGGCCAAAGGTTTCTATGCCCATCCACTACAGGAAAGTTTGCTTTCCTTGCAGCCAATCCTATGGACACATTAAGGATGCAACAGACTTGTCCCGGCTGCTGTTCAGCATTGGCTGCGCCAGGACATGTCCTCGGGGATTCAGTCAGGGAGGCAGAGCCACTGTGTACTCTGAACAAAGATGTCTAGTGCAAAGACTGGAGAAGGGAAGGCCCAGCAGAGGGCGCTGGAGGATCGGAGAAAGCACCTGCCAGCATCCCACACCTGGGTGAGGCCAATTGCCGGGAAGTCAGAAGAGCCTGTCCAGGATGCCGCAGGTGGGAGGCCCCTGCGGGATCCTTCTGTAGTTACTGTGGCCAGCGTGCATGAGGGTGTTCGTGGGGACCAGAGGTGAGACCAGAGGAGGAAGTACTGTCCTGCAGACATTTAAAATCCTGTTGCAGCCGGGCTCGGTGGCGCAGCCTGTAATCCTGCACCTTTGGGAGGCTGAGGTGAATGGATTGCCTGAGCCCACGGGTTCGAGACCCGCCTGGGCAGCGAGACCTCATCTCTACAATAAATCAAAAAATCAGCTGGGCGTGGTAGCGCTCCTGTAATTCCGGCTACTCGGAAGGCTGAGGTGGAAGGATCGCCAGAGCCCAGTGGGTAGAGGCTGCGGTGGCCGGGAGCGGCCACTGCATTCCAGTCTGGGCAACGGAGTGAAACTTCAACCCAAAAAAATAAAAAATAAAAAATAAAAAATAAAAATAAATAAAAAATAAATTCCTGTTGCGACAGGGCCAGAGGGGTCCCACGTGAGCAGCCTGGCAGAGGAGAAGGAATCACCCCTGTCTCTCTTAAGTTTGTCAGTTGTCCTCAGACGAGGCCAAGGACCCCACGCGGGCCCCTAAAGTGAGTAGCTGGAAATGGCAGCAAGAGCCAGAGGAACCAGTGCTGGATTGTGCCTGGGCTTTTCTAAACCCTCCTCTGCTCCACACTTGCAGGGACCCAAATCAGAGTCAGTTAGACAGTCAATTTGGCAAAGAGATAGTCAAGTGGGGAAGTAGAAGAGAAGCGGGACACAAGCCCATCCCTGCCTCCTGGACTTGTCTAACCCAGAGAGGCACGGAGCTTTAACTTTAAATGAAGCTCAGGCTTTGAAAACATTGCACTAGGCTGGATATACTTCCCACCATTCTTACACTCGAAAGTGACTGGAGGTCTTTTTATTATTGAAGAGATATTGAAGTTCCGGACTCGATCAGAGAATTCCTGCAGGGGCAGAGAAGAGCTGGGAGCACAGAGAGAGTTGAAAGGGCAGTTGTTTGCTTCTGGTCAAGCCACTTGGGTCTTGAATGCTCAGCTCAGCAGTGGCCTGCCTTGCTTAAAAAGTCGGGTAGCACAGAGTAGGTCGATTTTGACTCCTGTCTATTAATATACTTTAAAGACGAGTAGAAGAAAGGACTTTCTAAATACGTGGAAGATTCTGCTGAAGTAAGTGCAACTATACATAGTTTAGGAGTATCTAAAAATGCAAAATTGAGCCTTGCTGCAGAATCAGACTCGTTCAATGACCCTGAGCACAGAAGGTGCCACCAGCCTCCTTTGAGGGTCTTGGATTGGACAGCAGCTAAGCCTGTGAGATTAGCCTTTTGCTGCTTAGGGGCAGTTTTAGCATCTATTATTTTGCTGTCTTAGATGTTCCACAGTCTGTAAAATCCATGCAATTGAGTTGAAGGGTTGAAAGATGACCTATTGAATACAATGTTCACTATTTGGGTGACAGGTACACAAGAAGACCAATCCCCAGCACTACACAATATGCCCGTGTAGCAAACATACATATATACCTCTTGATTCTAAAATAAAAAGAAACCCACAAAGTTAGCTTTAATAACATAAACCTCAACAAAAGAGCCAGTTACTATCAGCTGTTTAACGTGTCAGTAATTATAACTGTTTTACACTCCAGTGGCAGATAAAAAATAAATAAAATAAAAAGAAAATGTCTGATTTCTACTCAACAATATAGAACATGAAATTACAGAGTAATGCCATAAATCTAAATTATTTACATCCCAATTCTCCCTTTGCCTGAATCTGTCTGTAAACTCCAATATACTAGTGAATGCATTAATATAGAGTTGGAAATTATATGGCTTATGCAGAACATGATAAAAAATTAGACATTAAAATAAGCTTGGGCCAGGCACAGTGGTTCAGCCTGCAATCCCAGCACTTTGGGAGGCTGAGGCTAGAGGATTGCCTGAGCCCAGGCGTTCAAGACAAGCCTGGGCAACTTGGTGATACCTCGTCTCTACAATAAATCACAAAAACTAGCTGGGCGTGGTGGCATGCGTCTGTAGTCCCAGCTACTTGGAAGGCTGAGGCAGAAGGATCGCCAGAGCCCAGCAAGTTGAGGTTGTGGTGGCTGTGAGCTTGCCGCTGCACTCCAGCCTAGGCAACAAGAGTGAGACTCCAACAACAACAACAACAAAAGCTTGAATATGACTTTAACTCTAATCTTTATCTTACCCTTTAAAGTAACCCTAATTCTTTTTTCTAAACTTAACCCTAATCATAATCCTCAAAATAATCTTTAGGAAAATTTAACTCTTGATTTTTTTACTTTAAAGATTTTTGTAATGCATATTTTTGAATATGAAGAAATTCTAAAAATGAAGCATTATGTTGAACTAAAATTATATTGCTAGTTCTTACAAGCACTGGTTTCTATTATTGCACTAACTTGATCTCTTAAAGTATAAATCAAAGCCTGAAGAAAACTCTGTCATTCCTGCTAGTTCGCCTTTGCTCAATTTCCTATGCAGGAAGGAAGTGGACACCCTCAGGGTAGAGACACTGGATAAAGTTCTTGCGGGGCCTACAGTGTGTGGGTCTGCCCTTGAACCCAGTGAGGAGGTTACTAGGTTCCTATCAGAGAATGAAAACCTAAATTGCCCCATTTCAGATCTTTTAAAATGCCTGTTTGGAAGACGCATCTATTAAGAAAGACCATCTCAGGATGATAATTGACGTCTCATCCTCAGCATGCCTTGAGTTGTGTCCTCGAGTCACACTCATGGCTGAAAAGCAGTGTACTTGGTTATTAGCTCTGCCCTCTGTGGCTACCCTCCCTGTGCTGCCGTGTAATGGGATGTTCTTCGTTTTTATGGAGGTCGCGACGAGAAAAAGGCACATGAAATTTGCTCCTTCATTTACTCTGACACCGTCTATTACATTATTTAATGTGCCCTATATAAATCCTCACACAAGACATTCTTTTAGAATTTAGCTACAGGTACAGAATTTGTTTCCTCTGAGGAATTCATTGTGGAACTTTTTTAAAATTAAACATTATACGAACATACGTGATTTACTTGTTTACATTTAATTTCCATGGTTCTGAAATACTGTTGCAAAATACTGTTGCAACCTATATTTTACATGTTTCAAATTAATTTTTGAGAAGACATAGAAATTAATCAATTAAACAAACCATATTATGTGATTTGTCTTGTTTAGTAGTCTTTAAAAACTACTTGAAAACACCTTTAAGGAATGTTCTAATTGCCAAGTTATTTTACAGTATAACACCAAAATATCCTTATTTTAACATAGAAGATAACATTACATGTTTTATGGTGCATTGTGATGATCACAAGAGATAACATATGTACAATACTTGAAACAGGACTGGACCTCCCATCTAAAAATAATGGTTAAGTGTATCTTCAATTCATTTTCCCTTTGTATGCTACATACATAAAAACACATCTTACCCAAAGGGTGTGCTTATTTTCCTTTTTTATTGCAATTTTGTTGTTATATATAGGTTTATCAAAAGTCAAGCCTTAATTATACAGTAAGTACTTACCTTCAAAGTAAAAATAAAGTGAATGATTTATTGATTTTTGGAAACATATCTTCCATTCATTCATTTTTAAGATTCTTTTGCCCATTTCAAAGAAACAATAAACAATATCTAGCCTTTGTTTTTCTGATATATTCTTCTTTTCATAATCAGCTGCATTCTTATAGGTTTTTTGAAAGCAATAATTACTTTTGTCTCTCAGTTATTTTATGTTATAACACTCAGCCTTTCTCTTAGAAGAATTTCAAAGAACATAGAAGCACTTTAGATGCCACAGTATCTAAGGCAGCTGTTTTTTGGATAAAGTGATTAAAGCAGCACTATGTTTGTAAAATATTCAAGTGAAAACTTCCATAGTTAAACTTGTCTTTTATAAAAATAATAATTGTTAGTTTTCAAATGTGTTGATGATATTTGCATACTTTCTGGAAAATTTTGTCTGTTAGGTAAATTTTGAACAATGTGGTTCTAATATGTGCTTCATGTAATTACCCAGACTGATTTATTAGTTAATTTTTAGACTTACACTTTCATAAGTTAAAATTGTTTCAGGCTACTTCTTCTTCATGGAAATTTTCTTTTTTTAATTCTTAGGGCTTAATAACCCTATGTCAACCAATCAAAACAATAAATATCACTGAAACCCTAGGGGTTCAGTGAGGGTCCTGTTGCTAGCAGCACAGAAATCCAATCACTGAGATAAGTATTGCATTGCCAGGTAAGAAGGCCTTTTATTATGGGATGTCAGCCAAGGAGAATGGGAGACCCAGTCTCAAATCTGTTTCCCAGTCATGCTGAAGTCAGGGGTATATACAGTGGGGCAGAAATGTAGAAAACAGGAGTTAGAGGGAGGGGTGAGGAAGAGGAGGTGGTAAACAGGAATTAGGGTCTGGCATCTCATTGTCTGAATGTGGTGATCTAGTGAGTTTCAGTTCCTTGATGGTGTAGTTAGAGGTCAATCCTGAGACAGTAACTCAGATAAGACAAATGCGTGGGATCAGTAGTCAAACTGAGTGCTGCTAGGGAAGGGAGGGAGGAGGGTGGGGGCATGTGACAACACAAAGGTTACCTGGTCCACTACCAGGGAGAGTGAGGGCTACCTAGAAGCCCAAACTTCACCTGCATGCAGCCCACTTATGCAGTAAATCCTCACTTGTACGCCACAACTCTATAATACATAAATAAACAAACCAAACAAATAGATGAACACATAAATACTGAGAAGGTCAATTTTATGTTTATTAAAAAAATGTAGCCATTAGATCTATGGGGAAATTGTGCCGGTTTCAGTCATGTTATTATAACTGCTGGGTACAGGACCTGAGCACGAGACATGTGTAATTTTCAAGCTACCAGCACATGCAACCAGTGGTCATAGCAATAATGAAAATCTAAGAAAATAATAGTTTCCTTCCAGCCCATCTTTCAGTCTTTCCGCCCTCCTTTCTTGCAAGATGAAAGCCTCCAGGCAGTTTGCTATTTTGGGGCACCTTACATAGATACAGAGTAAAAGGGAATCTTCCAATTTTCACTTCCAGTTAGGTTACTTGTATGCTTTTAAAAACATTCTCCTGAGATAATGTGTGTCAATGTTCGTGCAATCAACACAGAAGGAAGCAATTTATTTCTGCTAATTACTCATTTAGCTCTATTGATCTTTTCTTATCCCTCTACTTTGGCCAAGTTCAAATTTAAATTCTAGAGTCCTAAAATAATTAATAATCCAGAAAGGACCCTATTTCCCTGATGTTTACTTTTTAAACACAAACTGTAGCCAACTGGAGTAAAGCATCCTGAAATTTAGATAAAGTTTAAAAGTATTTACAGTGCTGATACACGGCTACAAGTTGGTAGCTGACATGGTAAAGGATGCATGGTCTTGAGTCCTGCTTTGGGTAAGTTTTAGTAAAGAACAAACTGCTTAAATTCAGAGTACAATCTTATTAATTAAACTGATATTTATTTTGCCTTAAATTGTGCTAGGCTTTGTTTTTTTTTTTGCTATTGAGGATACATAAGTAAATATATTCTTGTCTCATGGATGTGACAAAATATTTCCTGATTTGATATCACTATTGAAGTTATCAGTTATTTGATATCTATATGCTATTTTGACATATTGATATCGAATTTTCAATGAATCTTTTGTCTAATAGATTGGGTATCATTATTATTTTTTTTAAATTGGTGTCTCACTCTGCTGCCCAGGCTGAAGTGCAGTGGCGCGATCATGGCTCGTTGCAGTCTCGACCTCCTGGGCTCAGGTGATCCTCCATCCTCGATCATGGCTCATTGCAGTCTCAACCTCCTAGGCTCAGGTGATCCTCCCTCCTTGACCTCCTAGTAGCTTAGGACTGCAGACGTACACCACCACATCTAAATAATTTTTAAATTTCTTGTAGAGATGGGATCGTACTATGTTGCCCAGGCTGGTGTTGAACTCCTGGCTTCCACCAGTCCTCCCCAAAGTACTGGAAATACAAACATGAGCCATGGTGCCGATCTTGGATAATCATTAATTTTTAATAGAAAATCACACATTTAATTTATCTTGGTACCTTCCTTTGGAATGGTAGAAAAATAAAGTTTGTAGAATTATTTCTTACTTATTCAGGTTTTTATGATAATAGCCAGTTTTTACATAACTGATACGTATCTTTGCATATAAATGTATAATTTAAAAAGAAGTTTTATTATGTCCATTTTATTCTACTCTACAGAGATGAAACTAAGCAAGGAGGATTTATTTTAACAATATTATTAGCTTTTTCAGCATTTTTAAAAGATCATGGGAATTGAGGAGTAAAGAGACTTATAGGACTTCAATATTTGTATAATGGACAAAACCAAAACAAAACAAAACAAAAGCAACTCAAGACCTGTGAAATTACATTTGTAAGCAAGGCATTTGACAAGAGAGGGTTCTGTCTCCCTAGGGCGGGATCTCTGTGTATGTGCAGAGTTGATGCACTGTCCTAGGTTCATGTTTCCATGAGTTGCACAGTTCTTCCTGACCTCTTTGTCAAATTTCCCCAACATGGTGACCTTTAAGAAAGAAGGTGAAAGTCTCCTCAGGCTGCCTGCCATGACTTTGCATAATTAATTAACACTCAGAGAAAACAAAGTGCCCTAGATGTTTAACTTAAAGAATCTAGGAAAAAATGTCTTTGCCAAGCAGTAAATAATAATGATGGACTAAAGCTATGTGTTGCGTGGTCAGCCCTGTGAGCTGTTGACACATCCTGACATAAGAGGGAAGCATGAGCTGAAAACTGGGAGGCAAGCCAGGGATTTTCCAGGCAGGTGTGGGTGAGTGAGACCCTGCTTGGTCTGGAGCAGGCAGAATTCTTCTCATGTCCTGAAACCCAAGAGTGGACATGGGCATCTTCCCCATACATCTGATGGTTACGTTTTTTAAAAAAATAAACATAAAGTTGGCCCTCTCAGTCTTAAAGCTTGAGAGTTATATTTGTCCTGAGATGGAGTCCTGGCCCTGTCTTCTTACTGTGGTCTTGTTAAAAAAGGGTTATCCCAGTCTCCCTGGAGATGTTCTTTCTTTCTTTTTTGAATTTTTATTTTCTTATTTTTTAAAGATGTTCTGACTTGAAAGCGGAACTCATTCTTTTTTATTTTTTATTTTTTTTGAGTTGGAGTCTCACTCAGTTGCCCAGACTGGAGTGCAGTGGCCGCTCCCGGCCACCGCAGCCTCGACCTGCTGGGCTCAGGTGATCCTTCCGCCTCAGCCTTCTGAGTAGCCGGAATTACAGGCATGCGCTACCACGCCCGGCTGATTTTTTGATTTATTGTAGAGATGAGGTCTCGCTGCCCAGGCGGGTCTCAAACACGCAGACTCAGGCAATCCACTCACCTCAGCCTCCCAAAGGCACGGGATTACAGGCTGAGCCACCGAGCCCGGCAGGAATTCATTCTTGATACTAGAATTCAACTTATTCACACGTAGAGTCAACTTTATTGGAAAATCTTAACATTTTGTTTGAATTTCTTTACCAAACAGAGCAATGTAAAGTGTGCTTGGTTTCATGTATAGGTATGTTTCTCTGAAGTGAGGTAGTAGGCATAAGTCAGATTCAGAGACTTTTGAACTAATAAAGCTTTAGGGCACCTTTTTGTAGTTAGCTTTGTTTCATTTTCTCCCAAATTTTCTGATACTTAAAAATTCTCATTTAGTTTAGAGGAATGTTGACACCATCCAGGCTACTAAAGCATGACCCATGAATCTCAGGAAATGTTCAATAGTTTATAGTCAGAAAAAATAGATTTTGTATCTTGACCTTTAAGTTAAGCTTTTCTTTTCAGAACTATATTACCTTGCAAAGTACACGGGGAACTGGAGCCAGCTTTGTGACCTTTTGTTAACATGTAATCTTGAGAAATGGGAAAAAGGCATTGCATAGATCAGGAATTTTATTATCAAAGAGAATTAGGAGTCAGTAGCAAGTTCTACCTTTCTCTGAATGACAGCTGGCCATATAACTTTGGGACAGATGTTCTCTTTTGGAGAACACAGCAGTTCTTGCCATGTCCTCTCAAAGCCACTGTGTGAAACGAGAGGCAGAATGCAGAAGGTGAAGATGGAAAAGTTGAGGAAATGTCTGGCATGTTGCTGTCAGGAACATGCATGAAGCATGTTCTTAGTTAAAAAAAAAAACCCAGTGGATTAAGAGGCTAAGGGTAACTGACAGGGAAGAGGGGGTGAGCTTGTTCATTTGTGTGTTGTCTGCTCCTTCCCCTGGGATGTTTGCCTTGAGGACTGGGTTTTGTCTTGTGCAGTGTTGGTTTCTCAGCACATGGCACAAAACTTGTGATCAACCAGTATCTGGACTAATACACGAGTACTAAAACCAGCAAGATAATTTCAATTTGGACAAATACTTATTCAAGAGTTATTATGCTTAATTTATTACTTGTTATGTACTTGAAAGACCACATGCTCCAGGAAGGTAGATTTTATAAACTCAGAGAGCAGGCTGGGACTCAGACACAACCAAGTGAATAGACTATTGATTGCTGGCATGATCTCTACAGTCTGCACAGAAAAACAGAAGCCTTGCGAGGCATAGCAGGATACCTTCTTTATTGTGAGGCAATCTATATGTTTGATGAAGAGCCAAAAAAACATTTCCTTTAATAAAGAGACCCTACTTTTATTTATTTAAAAATATGAATATTTCTTCTTTTCTTGTGTTTCTTCCTCTTGTCCTTCTGTCTTTTTGGACCAGTTGTCAATCCTTGCCTTAGAGAAGTTATGAAGCTATAGAAAAGCAGAGGAAGGACCAGATATGGTGGCTCATGCCTGCAATCTCAGCATTTTGGGAGGCCGAAGAGGAAGAATCACTTGAGCACAGAAGTTCAAGACCAGCCTGGGCAACATGGTGAGACCTTGTCTCTACAAAAAATAAAAAAATTAGCAAGGAGTGATGGTGTGTGCCAGAAATCCCATTTACTTGGGATTTGATGATGTGGGAGGATCACATGAGCCCAGGAGGTCGAGGCTGTGGTGAGCTGTGATTGTGCCACTGCATTCCAGTCTGGGCAGAGTGGGAGCCAAACAGAAAGAAAGAAAGAAAGAGAGAGAGAAAGAGAGGGAAAGAGAAAGAGAGAGAGAAAGGCTTTTGGGTCTCAAAAGTATTGGCTTTTGGGTTGCAAAGACCTAGGGCCCAAAGCAAAGTCTGATGATGAAGGTGTAAGGTTTCCATTCATATCCCCTTCTCCCCATCTAATTGGGGAAAGGAAGCACCCTGTGCTCCAGAACCTCCCAGAGGCACAGAACACAGCAACTATGTTGTGTCTGGCTTCACAGAGGTTCTGTGTATTCCCATATGGAGAAGGAAGCAGAGGTGCATTTGCAAAAGGTGCTAAATTACCCAACTCTAATGAGCCAGATAGGAGGGTTTAACATGGGATTTGGCTCCTTCTGTGAACCACCAAAGAGTTGGACAAGAGGGAATGAGGGCTTCCTCTTTGGCACCCAACAGGGACAGGAGGTAAACAAAACCAGGAAGCTTGCCTCTGTCTCACAGCTGTTCCATGCTTACCTGAACTCATACACAATCCTGAAAGGAGATACGATGAACTCTCCACCACAAAGCCACAGTTTGTGCCAATGCCTAAGAGAAAGTAACCGCACACTTAAATATATGAGCTGATATTTGTACCCAGGGAACTTACATGAACCATTTGTCTGTAACCTGAGTGACTTCATGTCCTCCAGCTTTCTCGAGTTCTCTTTCTTTTAATATCTTGACAGATGCTCAGGTCTCCCCACCCTCATATTGTAGAACATTTAGTGATTCTTAGTATCTCTGAATGTCACTGGGAGAGTCCACTTTCTTGGCATGGTTACCTGATCTCTTCTTCCAGTGAAGCTCCTGGTTTCCTATCTGAAGGCTACTCCCCTCTTTACTCTGCAGTGGACACCAACTTCTCACTTCCTTTACTTCTTGGGTGCACCATTAACCAGGGCTGATGAGAACAGCAGATTTTAAAATAAGGTTTGAGATAATGGAGGGAATAAAAGAAAAGAAAATTACTGTGGGCAGACTACTGGAAATGGAACAGTAGATATCTGTGTCCTAAGAAGCCACTGCTTCTCCTGACATCTTCTTGGACATTTTTTCTGTTCACCGAAGAGCTCTCTGCATCAGAAGTCCTATGGCATTTCTCTGGAGTGGCATTTTGAAGCTCTCTGTGCTCTTCAAAAGTGTAAATAAGCAATGAACAAGACTGTTTGGGGGCACAATCTGAGATTTAAAAAATGAAAAGAGGAAGTCACCGTGCTAAGGCACTTGACCAGTGTGGCAGAGTGAGCTGTTCACCAGTCAGCAGCCTTGACATCTTCTTGTTCTATAGTTCATCTCGATATATTTCATCACTCTGTAGCTCCTGCAGACGTGTCAGTCACCTTAACACTCTTCCCCTGCCAGCTGCTGGGTTCATTCTACACTCCCACTCTCCTTCAAAAGGCTACTTTTAACAAAATTCTCTTCATTGTATCCTTATCCAGATAGGGCCTAAGTTGTACTGCATGATAGACTTGGTCCACCCAAGCTTTGGCACTACTGAAATGTTGAAGAGGATCCTCTTCAGAGTACTGCATCAAAGCAACACCTTTTTCTAACAAGAACCTTGAAAAGGTCCATTGAACCTTCACGGAGGTGACTGCAGAAAACACATCAACATCACTTCTCTGTCATGAACTGCATTGAAATTCAAAGAGAGCCACTCCATGGGCATGGAGAACCAGTGCTGTGGAGCTGTCTAATCAATGTAACTGTTCAGCCTTGAATAAATTAACATAAAGCATGTCAGCTCTTCAGAGTCCCAGGAAACCGCATCTCATGGAAGAATAATTAACTTACTGAAATGATGAGAGCAAGAGATGCCAAGATTTGTTTAGAAAGATTTCCAGCCTATCAGATCACACCAGACGGAAGCGGTGTGCATGCTGGCAGACTCTTCTCTGGGAAGTACGTAGAAACTTGTAGGCAGATCCGACCAGTGCTCCTAGGTCAGGCTGTGTGATGTTAGGAGGACAGATTCTGATGGTCTCCAGCCAGAAGTATTGCTCAGAAAGGACAGTGGTCTCTGTGGTCAGTGTGTCATTCTTTATGACCTGACTCTGAGTAATTCTGTGTGCCCTGAATGCTCGTCACCTAAGCCTGGGGTTTTATTTTTCTAATCCAATATGACTGATACTAAGCCTGTGTTTATTAGCTTCTTTTTATTCCTTTTGTCTACAGATGCCAGTTGACATCCACAAGGGCTGGTCCTCAAGGACTGGTCACAGTCATCTTAGTATCCTGGCCTATGGCTTTGTAATTAGTGAATTTACAGCATATGTCTGTGAGGAACAATATTTATCACTCAACCCCAGGACTGGGAGCTGGCACTCAGTGACTGACTCTTGTCAGTAGTTCACGGCAACAGGACACTGGGAAGAGTGGAGACTGGCCAAGATGGAGCAACTCTATCTCCCACTATTGTGAACTCAGTTGAGCCCATCATGTTTTCTCTTGCCACAAGCCAGACACACTAGTCATCTTTGCATATGCACCTTTCTCCTGCCTCAGGACCGGCACATGCCCCAACTTCCTCTTAGTATTCTGTTGTACTCCTCCCATGGCCGATGCCTTCTTGCCCTTAATCTTATTTTTGTTGGAATTGTCTTCTCTGATCACACAAGCTATGTCCCCCATTCCTCCTGTCCCCCAACCATGATCATAGCACTTATAATATCTAAGTGATTCATTTATTTGTCTGCCTTTTTTTTTTTATCAGAATGGAAACTCTATGAGGAAAATTACTTTTTAATTATTTCACCAGTGCCTAGGACAGTATTTAGTTAAAAGCGGTCTCTCAACAGGTATTTGTTGGCATGTGACCAGTGAATGTTCTATAATCATTATTACGTGCTCTGAGACAAATGATAAAAAAAAATGTTGAAGCGTAAGATTTGAGGTCATTATCAGGAGCATGGCATAAAAGGTGATCCCGAGCTCAATCTCCAGGGATAGGATACTTCTGAGTTGAAAATGTCATGTGGAACCTGTTTTAACTTAATGAAATATATGGACAACATAATTTTGAACAAGGAGTTTCTAATAGCTGTTATCAAATAAATGGTTCAGACTACATCTATCATGCAAACTATAGAAAACTGATAGTTGTTTTAAAGTTATTCTTTCATTAATAATATTACAATTTTTAGTCTGGGGATATTTTTCATCAACCATACAAAACCTATCTTAGTAAAGAGTCGTTGGCAATATAATACTGTTAAGGTCTTAAAACCATATGTCCCAAGCACAAGGTTAGGACCGGATAGTACAAAAAACAAGTCAATTGATGGCACTGTAGACATTCTTATTTCTGAGGACATGTTAAGAGTAGAAGCTTGTTCTGTGTTCTAAACTCTTGTTCTGTCTGCCAACCTGTTGAGTGGTTTTTGTGCAAGGCACCGAATTTTTGGCTCTGCTATATCTGTAAAGTGGGCTAATAATAACATATACTTCATAGTTTGTTGACTGGATTAAAGTGAGATGATGGCAAGTGATTAAAGGAAGACTAGACACCCAGCAAGAGCTTAAGATCAGTGCATTGCTATTGACCTATACAATTATTTTTATTGACATTTTGCCTCAACTTAGCAATTAGGAGATGCAAAGTATCTTCTATAATGAAATAAGGAAGAGAACACAGACTCATGCATTTAGACCATTTCTCTGAGTAACTAGAGATTCTGCTACTCAAAAAATAGCTGTCAAAGATTGCTTTGTGGGGAAAATGAGGTCAGAGTCTTATTGGCCTCCCATCCCTTCAGTGTGTGGTCCTGTGCTCTATGTGTCCTGTGGCCAATAAGCAAAAAAACGCTCAATCATAAAGCACAAGGAAGGAGCAAACTAAAAAACAGAAAACAGGCTGGGTGCAGTAGCTCAAACCTGTAATCGTAGCACTTTGGGAGACCAAGGTGAGAGAATTGCCCAAGCCCACAGGTTCGAGAGCAGCCTGGGCAACATGGTGAGACCTTGTCTCTACAATAAATAAAAAATTAGATGGGCATGGTAGTGTGCACCTGTAGTTCCGGCTACTTGGAAGACTGAGGCAGAAGGATCACTAGAACCCAGGAGGTCAATGCTGGGGTAGCTGTGAGTATGCCACTGCACTCCAGTCTGGGCGACAAGTGAGATTCCAACTCAAAAAGAAAAAAAAAGGAAAAAGAAAAAACAGTAGCATACTACACGTAGCAGCATGGCTGGAATTAAAAAGACTGATCGTGTCAGCTGCTGGTGTGAATGTTTTTTGTTGCTGGTGACAATGTGACTTTGTAAAACCTGTTTAGAAACCCTGTCAGTATGTCTACTGTCACTGTCAGGCATTCTATTTGATGACTTTATTAGCACCAACCTCAGACTTCCAACACTGGAGAGAAATTAACTCTTTCACATTAGACATGTTATCAAATAATAGATACAGTGGGGTAGCATGATTTAAAGTTTTGCCAGTGATGAAAGGGCTGTGCCAGATATGACCTTCCTCTTCACCACAGCACCAAGATTTGTGCAGGATCAGGCATTCCTAGAAGAGGGTAGACCCCTCCAAACCTAGGTGAGGGTTCCGTGGCAATCACAAAGATTCCATTTTCCTTGCCAATGAGTCATTCAGGAGTAATAGCAAAATGGTAATAATGATGATACAAGTATTGGTGAACATTTACTAGGTGCTTACCATATACCTGACACAAATCTAAGTAACCTTGATGTTTAAGTTTATCCAACCCTGTGACACAGAAGTCATGATCATCCACATTTTGCAGATGAGGAAACCGATTCCCAGGGAGGATAAGAATGCTTCACACATCTAGGAAGTGGTAGAATTGGGATTGGAACGGAGGCAGCCGGCAGTTGTTCTTTCCTCTCAACAATTATATTGCATTGCATTGCATTGTATTATATGAAGGAGAAAAAATCAGAATTAGTTTTTGGAGGGCGGGTCCCTTGTAGTACAGGCTTCCCCCACTTGGTAAGTGTTCTAGAAATCTATTGGCTTCAGTCTACCAGCTAGTGTTGTTGTGAGAGATTGTACTAGGTTTCAGTTAATTTTTTTGGAGATTCAGTGCATTTGCCTATTCCATGATTGGTGATTTACGAGCACACTTGCCCACACTACGCTGATCGTTCAGCAGTTTTTGACCAAAAACAGCATGGCCCTCATGTCTCACTCTCCCCATTCACCTGAGCAACATTCCCCCCTCCCCCGCGATGACAAAAGTCCTCAAAGGGAAACATTTTGCCGATGTGGGAGAGGTGAAACAAAAAACAGCAGAAGCACTAAAAGGCATCAAAATTGACAAGTTCAAAAACTGTTTTGAGCAGTGGAAAAAGGTACTTTGAAGGTGACTGGAATTTAAACATGTAAGAATAAATACATAGTTTTTTTATAAATAAATTCCAGTTTTGCGGGTTCCCTCCTCATATTGTGTTAAATTGTATTGTGTCACATTGTGTTACAAACAGATGACCAAATTCTAACTAACAAAATGAGAAGAAAGTCTATGGAGGGATAAAGAGTTTCTCTTTTCTGAATTTGAATATGGCTTTTGACCAGGAGAGGAGCTAAACACAAAGAGGGAAAGAATCTTAACAGCTTACCAGCTGTGGAATAAACAAATTCCGCAACAAACTTAGGACTTAACTGATTGTTAAATGAGATAACGAATGTCCTTTCTGTTATGCACCACATTTCATTTGGGTTTTCTGTTAACTGAGGCTGGAAACATCGAAACTGACATGGATTTTGGAGTAAGTTATTTCAAACAACATTTCTCTGGCCAAGGAACTCACTTTACATCAAAGAAGTAGGGATGATGTTGCTCATGGGATTTGAAGGCCATGATCAGGCTTATTTAAAGCACAAGTTAGGAGAGGAAGCCTTAAGAAACTGGGCTGCTTCTGTCTTCTGACACTGTTGATTAGTTTTGCCTATTTGGTACTATACTATAAAAAATGGCATCATAGCCGGGCTCGGTGGCTCAGCCTGTAATCCCGTGCCTTGGGAGGCCGAGGTGAGTGAATTGCCTGAGCCCGTGGGTTTGAGACCGGCTTGGGCAACTTGGTGAGACCTCATCTCTACAATAAATTGAAAATTAGTTGGGCCTGGTAGCGTGCCTGGAGTTCCAGCTACTTGGAAGGCTGAGGCCGAAGGATTGCCGGAGCCCAGTAGGTCGAGAGCAGCAGGGAACGACCACTGCACACCGGTCTGGGCGACAGAGTGAGACTCCAACTCAATATATATATATATATGTGTGTGTGTGTGTGTGTGTGTGTGTATAGATATACACATATATATATAAATAAATAAAAATAAAAATAAAAATGGCATCATGTAACATACTCTCCTAGTCTTGCTTCTTTTTCTTAACATTTGCAATGGTGGTATATAATCATAGTTTTGCTGAATGGTATCCCATCATATGAACATACCACTGCTTATTTCTTCTTTATACTGTTGGTGGACTTTGGGGTTGTTTTCAGTTCTGGCTATCATAAAGAGTGCTGCTATACAAAATCCTGTTCCTTGCTTTTGGTGAACACACATTTCTGTTGGATACGTGCTAGAGAAGAATTGCTGGGTCACCGAATACATATATGTTCAGCTTAAAGAGCACTAGACACTGCTGACTCTCTTTCCAAGGAGATTTTACAAATTCATATTATCATCAACAAAGGGTGAGAGTTTCATTTTCTCAGCATTCACATCAATACCTGACAGTATTAGCCCCTTTTAATTCGAACCATTCTGCTGTATGTGTGGTGGCACGTTACTGGTTTTTTTTTTTTTTTAATTTGCATTTCTCTCATGCTAATGTGAATGAGACCTTTTTTTAATTTTAAAGATGTGGGGTACAATTCAGGATTGGGTATACAAGTGGTCACCATACAGGTAAAGTTTGGGCTTCCTTTTGGTTCCCACTTCGCCTGGTTTGAGATCAGGTACCCTTATTGATGTTATGTGCCCCCACCACCCCTGGCAGTACAGCCAATGTACTTTTTATTTATTGGTTATCTGGTGATCTGTTTTTGTGGAGAGCCTATTTAGGTCTCTTGCCCATTTTCTATTTGCACATTTGTCTCTTACTTGTTGATTTGTAGGAATTCACTATATACTGTGCATATGAAACCATTGTTGCATATATTTGTGGCAGATATCTCCTTATACTCTGTGACTTAATAACGTCTTTTGATGAACAAAGTGCTACCATGAACTTCCTTATCAGTAGCATGTGGGCACATGCCTGAACACTTTGGGAATCAGATTCACTAAACAATGATTTGAATCAGACTTTAGTAACTGGAAGAAGTGGAGACAACAGAATCTATTTCGACCATGATATGTGTCACTAACAACAGCAAGGGACAGGACTTGCTGATGTTGTCCAAAGAGTCGAGGTTGTATTTGACCAACTAGTTATAATATAGAGCAATAGAGGTATGATGTTCTCAAGATTCCAGCTGAAGATGTTGATAATCGCAAATAGATCTCGGTTTTGAAATCTTGGTTTCACCATTTGTTATCGTGTTAGACTTTTCTTTTCTTTTTTTTGAGTTGGAGTCTCACTCTGTCGCCCAGACTGGAGTGCAGTGACCGCTCCCGGCCACCACAGCCTCGACCTGCTGGGCTCCGGCGATCCTTCCGCCTCAGTCTTCCGAGTAGCTGGAACTACAGGAGCACACTACCACGCCCGGCTAATTTTTTGATTTGTTGTGGGATGGGGTCTCGCCAAGTTGCCTAGGCGGGTTCCGAACCCGTGGGCTCAGACAATCCACTCACCTTGGCCTCCCAAAGCGGGGGATTACAGGCTGAGTCACTGAACCCCGCCGTGTTAGACTTTTCTTTTTTTTTTTTTTTCAGCCTTCAAGGTCTTAAAATTTTTTTTTTTTTCATTAATCAGTATTTTTTATTATGGTTTTGTGGGGTACAGTTAAGGGTTAGGTGTACAATGACGTTTCATTCAGGCACCCTGTAAATAAAAAGTGTTTTCCCATCCCCCGACAGATATTTGCTACTGTTAATCCCATCCCCCTCCCCCCCATAGTTTCCCAGTACCATCAGTCATTTTCTTATAGAATTGCATTGGATGTTCAAGGTCCATTATATGAGTGAGAACATGTGATATTCAGATTTTTGTTTTTGTGAGAGGTCACTCAGTATTATAGACTCTAGTTCCATCCAGGTTGCAGCGAAATTCATGATTTTGTTCTTTTTTATGGCTGCGTAGTATTCCATCATGTATATGTACCACATTTTTTAAATCCAGTCCTCTTTTGATGGGCAGCATGGTTGTTTCCAGGTTCTTGCTATGGTGAACAATGCTGCGATAAACATACGTGTGCAGGTATCTTTTTTATAGAGTGATTTGTGTTCTTCAGGGTATATTCCCAGTAGGGGGATTGCAGGGTCATATGGAAGGTCAATTTTTAGAGCTTTTAGGAATTGACACACTGCTTTCCACAGAGGTTGCACTAGTTTACACTCCCACCAACAGTGTAGAAGTGTTCCCTTTTCACCACACCCTCTCCAGCAGCTGTTATTTTTTGAGTTGTTGATAATTGCCATTCTGACTGGAGTTAGGTGGTATCTCAGTGTGGTTTTGATTTGCATCTCCCTGATGATTAGTGAGGTTGAGCATTTCTTCATGTGTTTGTTGGCTGCTCGAATGTCTTCTTTTGTGAAGTGTCTGTTCATGTCTTTTGCCCATTTTATAATGGGGTTGTTTGTTTTCTTCTTTTCAGTACGTTTCAGTTCCTTGTAGATCCAGGATGTTAAGCCTTTGTCAGACCTAGAGTTGGCAAATACTTTTTCCCAGTCTGTAGGCTGTCTCCCTGCTCTCTTGATGGTTTCTTTGGCTTTGCAGAAGCTTGTCAGTTTAATAAGGTCCCATTTGTCTATCTTCTCTCTTAAGTCCTGTGGGTTTCGGGTTTTGTACAGGAATTGGATGCCAGTTCCGATTTCCATGAGAGTATTTCCTTCCTTTTCTAAGGTTCTTATGGTTTGAGGTTTTACATTTAGGTCTCTGATCCATTTGGAGTTAACCTTTGTGCATGGGGATAGATAGGGGTCCTGTTTCAATCTTCTGCATGTGGTCAGCAAATTTTCCCAGCACCATTTACTGAATAGGTTCTCCTCTCCCCATTGGTAGGTGGTGGGGGCTTTGTCGAAGATGAGTTGGTTGAGAAATTGAGGTTTTGCTTCTGGAATCTCAATTCTGTTCCATTGATCTATATGCCTGT
>NW_007232735.1:0-4613 GCF_000164805.1 Carlito syrichta | reverse complement strand
GGGTGGGAGCAGCAGTCACCGACCACTGCTACGGGAGGGAGGAAGGTAGGGAGCAAAGAGGAGGGCACATGGCAATACAGCGGGTGCCCAGTCCCCTGTCGGGGCAGTGAGGGCCAGCTAGAAGCCCAAACTTCACTTGCATGCAGCCTACTTATGTAACAAATCCTCACTTGTACCTCACAACTCTAAAATAAAATAAAATAAAATAAAGTAAAATGAAAAAGATTTTTGGGGACATACCTTGAAAATTTTAATCGCTTTAAATATGATATTGGTAATTATTTTAAAATTAGAATAGATTTATCGCTGTAAAATTCATCAGACTTTTCCATAAATATTTAAAATTTATGTTGACAATGATGAGGATGACGTGATGATGGTGATCATGTGACACTGGGATGGAAATAGTGATGGTAGTGATCTCTATATGCCTGTGAAATATTTTTAGAATAAAAAGTGCTTCTCATTGGTGTGATCTCTTCATCAGAGTTTTGTGGGATAGCCTTCTTCATTTTACACATGAGAAAATTATAGTTCAGAAAGATTCATTAATTTACCCAACTTCAAGAATGACTCAAATATTTCTTAACTGAAAAATCTGTTTCTAGTTTTGTAGCATAATTCTAAGATTTTCCTGCTCTCACCGTTATTAATTATCGAAAATAGTACTCCTGCGATCAATTTTACAATTCTTTATTGCTACTGAATTTTCAAAGTATTAACATTTATGATCTCATTTTTCCTGTTCATTGAAAGAGGAGAGATTGGTATTATCACTATCTCAGTGGTATAGGTAAAGAAATTGAAGCAAAGAGGAAAAACTTAAGTCACTTGCTTAATGTCACTAAATCTGGTAGCACACAGGTGTAATTTGGTGTTCTATGAACTAGTAACCGTGACAATAATGATAAACAGCTCCACATTCTTGTTCACTGTAAGAATTAATTCATTTTGATATATAACTCAACAGTTCAATGCCTACAGAATTCTGCCTAAGATCTTGCCTACACAGATTTATCACACTGCAATAATGTGGTTTGTGTAACTGAAGAGATTGTTTAATAGCAATTTCCTCACTAATCACTTTGTAATGAAAAATTACTTTAATAAAATAGATTGTAATAATTCACTTTGTACCTTAAGCAACGAATAAATTACTATTTGCATATCACTTTTCAGTTTGTAGTATTACTTTTGGGTTCCAAATATTTATAATTCTTAATAAAATGTTGTGTGCTTTAACTTTTGGGGAGCATGGTATTATAAAAACATTCCCAAATGATTTGTTGTTTATTGTTCAACAAAAATAAACCTTTTACAGTGTTGATTTTTTTTTTCTGCATAATTACCTGTCTAGTTGTTAAGCATTTTAACTATTCATCACACCAAGGGATTAGAGAATCAATTGTAGGTTGTTAAAATCATAAATCCTAGTGACACATTTTGATTAATAAGAGTAACATAGACTCTGGTGCATGTTATATGGTACACTGACCAAATCATCCACCTTTATAACTAAGGCATTTATTTCTTTTGCTTTCTTTCTTTCTTTTTGAGTTGGAGTCTCACTCTGTCACTCAGGCTGGAGTGCAGTGGCTCGCTCATGGCCACCCCAGCGTCGACCTGCTGGGCTCCAGTGATCCTTCTGCCTCAGCCTTCCAAGTAGCTGGAAATACAGTCATGCACTGTCATGCATGGCTAATTTTTTCATTTATGATAGAGACATGATCTCACCAAGTTGCCCGGACTGGTCCCGAGCCTACAGGCTCAGGCAATCCACTCGCCTTGGCTCCCCAAGGTGCTGGGATTACAGGCTGAGCCACCGTGCCCGGCCGACATTTATTTCTTTAGCTAAAAGTTTGGTTGCTGACAGTTCTCAGAGCAACTTCTCTCTGGAAATTGTTGTCTACCCAAGAAGCTTCATGCCCAGATCTATGCCTTTTCCTGGTACTCCCTGAATCCTGTGACTGATCACTTAGAGAGTCAAAAAGCCCAGAACCAATCTAAATTTGAGACATCTCTGAAGATCTATCCCAGCTTCAGAGTTTTCCATGGATGTTCTGAGAGTCCTGTTACAAATGCATCACAGTTTGACTTCTCTCTCTGTTCTCAAGACCACATCTTAATAATTCTGCATGTGGGACCGAGGTGTGGATATTTTGTTCTTAGCTGGAGGAATGATACTGGAGCTCAACTTCTCTAGAACTTTTGCCCTGGCAGGGACATCCATGATAGATGTCTAATTGTCTCAAGATTCCCAGCTGACATTTCCAGAAATCTCTATAAAGTGTTGGCATCCAAACTTTCAAGCACCAAACATACCGTGTGTTTCATAACCAATGAGGTAACTTCCTAAGGTTTTTAAAAGGAAAACTCTCAATGGCGGAGGTGATGGGGATTCACTGCATTAGAATCTACTGCATACCTCCTGGTTGTGACTTGAGGTAATGGGAAGATTGGGGAGCCATGTGATCTCTGCCTGGTGACCCTCGATTATATGATTGTATGAAGTAACCTTTCCCTCACAAAGCTTATTCCCTAACACATGTCATGTGACATGTTTTTCTGGCCATTGTACTGAGAAGATTCACATGGAATGACCTCTACCTTATTGGGTCATTTTGAGAATTAAATAATAAAATACATTTTAAAAAATTTTTAGCACATGGACCACATACTAAGTGTTAAATAAATAATTGCTATTATAATTATTATTTTTAGTATTGAGTATATAGTTATTTTATTTTAGATTGTGCCAGTTAGTTCAATTATTTGATAATTTTAAGCAGTTTTCCTGGGCCAGTCTTAAAGGTCACAATGGTAAACAAAACACAAAAAATTCTTGTTCCTAGGAAGCTTCTATCTGATGAGAAAAATAATAAACAATATATTAAATAAAAATATAAAATGTTGGCTATAACTTAAAATGAGAAACACATAGTTTAAAAAGGGAACACAGAGTGCTTAGACTTGGGGTAGGGAGAGATAAAGGGTTGTATTTTTACATGGAGTTATAGAAAGACTCACTGATACTGGGATATCAGAGCAAAAACCTAATGGAGATGAGAGAGTAAGTACTGAGGGTATGGATAAGAGATAGAAATAGACGGGCTTGGTGGCTCAGCCTGTAATCCCAGCATTTTGGGAGGCCGAGCCGAGTGGATTGCCTGAGCCTGTGGGTTCGAGACCAGCCTGAGCAACCTGACAAGCTCTCGTCTCTACAATTAAAAAAAATTAGCGGGGCATGATAGCTGTAATTCTGGCTACTTGGAAGACTGAGGCAGAAGGATCGCTGGAGCACAGCAGGTCGATGCTGGAGTGGCCATGAGTGTGCCATGACACTCTAGCCTGGGTGACAAAGTGAGACTCCAATTAAAAAAGAGAGAGAGAGATAGAAATGCCCCAAGTAGAAGAAGTAGAATTTCCACTGTCTTCCACTTGCATGGCTTCTGATGAAAAAGCTGCTGTGATCTTATCTTTGTCCCTCTCTGGTTATGGTGGGAAATTGTTGCTGCTGTTTGTTGTGAGTTTTTATATTCTTTATTTTTAAGCTTTTTTCAAAATGTTTTCTTTGGCTTTCTGCAATTTGATATAATATGCCTAGATGTATTTCTTTTACTTCATGTGTGTGTGTGTATTCTACTTGATATTTTCTGACTTTTCTCGATCTGTAGTTTTGTGTCTGCATTAAGTTTGAAAAGTTATCAATTGTTATACTTCAGATTGCTTTCTACTGTATTCTTTCTTGCATTCTTTTGGTATTCCAACTATACATGTGCTACTCCTTTTGATACAGTTCTACATTTCTTGGATTTTTTTTCTGTTTATTTCATTTCTTTTTTTCAGTTTGAGAAGTTTCTATTGACCCATCTTCAAGCTCATTGATTCTTTTGTTAGTCATGTCCAGTTTACTGGTGAGCTTTTTGAAGGTAATCTTTATTTCTATTGTTATATTTTTGATTCCTGTCATTTCATTTTGACTCTTTCTTAGAATTTCCATTTCTTTGCTTACCCTAACCATCTGTTCTTCCATGGTATCTACTTTTAAATTACAACTCTTCACATAATAATCATACTTATTCCAATTTTTCTGCCTGTTAATTTGAGCATCAGTGCTATATCTGACTCTGATTATAATGCTTGATTTGCCTCTTCATTCTGTGTTTTTTCTTATTCTTTGATGTGTCTTGCAATTTTTATTAAAAGCTGAATATATTGTATTGGCTAATCCATCCTAGGGTAAATAGGTCTTTCATGTGAGGATTTATATTAATCTGACTGGGAATTGAACTGTGTTTAATGTTTATTGTATCCTTAATTGTTGAAGGCTTCTAATACTTTGGTGATAACTTTGAATACACTAAGTTCTCTCAGAAAGACTGTGCTTGTCACTCTTTTAGCTGTAGCTCATTATAATTATATCAGGTCCTTCTTGGTGTACTGGAAGAGTATAGGGGAAAAGAAGATATTGTGTATTAGGTATACCTTCTTTAGCTATTCTGTTAATACCTACTCTAGATTACAAGAATTGAAGAACCCTTAACTTATTCCATTCTAAATGTTGACACTTGATTTACCACATCCAACTACATGTTAAGATGAATGAGTACTTT
>NW_007232734.1:9277-18238 GCF_000164805.1 Carlito syrichta | reverse complement strand
GCAAGACGAATAGTTAGCTGACCTGTGGCCTTGGGAGCGAGCTGACAATTTAGTTGACCTGTTGGCTGGTGAGTGAGCAGACTAGTTTGCTGAGCAGTGTGCAGGCGAGCAAGCCAACTAATTAGCTGACCTGATGGAAAGCGAGTTAGCACACTATTTATCTGACCAGATAGCTGATTGCTACCCAACTAGTTAGCTAATTATCTAGCTGATTTTATAGCTGACTTAACTAGCTAGCTGGCTAGCTAGCTGGCTACCTAGCTGACATAACTAGCTAGCAAACAAGCTATCTAACTCTCTAGCTTGCTAACATAACTAGCTCGCTATCTGGCTTGTTAATTGGCTTACTGACAACTATCTATCTGACTATTTAGCTGACTAGCTAGCTGACTTAACTAGCTTGCGGACCAGCAAGTTGACTAGCCATCTGACTTCACCAGCTAGCTGAATGGTTAGCTGATTTGCTAACTGATTTAACAAGCTGGCTAGCTAGCTAGTTGACTTAATTAGCTGACTAGCAACTGGGCTGGATAGCTGGCTACCCAGCTGACTTAACTAGCTAGACAACTGGTTATCTACACAGCTAGCCATCTGGCAAAAGTATCTAGATACCTGGCTTGTTAAATAGTCATCTGGCATTCTGGTCGATTGGATAGCCAGCTGGTTAAACTAGCTAGCCACTCTGCCTGTCAGTCATCTACCCCACTGGCTTATCTAGCGGGCTACCTAACTGACCAGCCTGGAAACCAGCCAGCTTAACTTGCCAGGCACCTAAATAGCCTGCTGGCTAACAAGCTGACTTAACTAGCTGACTTAACAATATAGCCATATGGCTAGTCAGCTGGTTTAACTAGCTTGCCAACTAGTTAGCCAGCCAGCTAGACAGCTCACTTAACTTGCTGAATTAATTAGCTAGTCAGCCAGCTAGCCAGTTGACTTACTTACCTAGCTACCTTCCTAGCCAGGTGGCTAGCCAGCTGACTTAACTGCCTGATGTAACAAGCTTCCCAGCTGGCTAGGCAGCTTATGTAACTAGCAAGCTACCTAGCTAGCCAGTTGACTTGACAATTGAATTAGCTTGCTGACTTAACCAGCTAGCCAGCTGGCCAGACATCTGACTCAACTAGCTGACATAAGTAGATAGCCAGTTGGCTAGCCAGTTGATTTAACTAACTGTCATCACTAGCTAACCAGGTGGCTAGCTGACTGACTAAAATAGCTAGCTAACTATGTATCCTGCTGGCTTGCCAGCTGACTTAACTACCTAGCTAACTAGCTAAACAGCTGACAAGCTAGCTGACTTAACTAGCTAACCAGCTTGCTAGCTATCTGAATTAACAAGCTAGCAACCCAGCAAGGCAGCTGTCTAGCCAGCTGACTTAACTAGCTGATATAAATTGCTAGCCAGCTGACTTAACTAGCTCACAAAACTAGCTAGCTACCCAGCTAGCCAACTGACTTTACTAGCTGAAATAACTAGCTGGCTACATAGCTAGCTATCTAGCTAGCTAGCGCACTTAACTACCTGACTTCAATAGCTGGCTAGCTGACATAACTAGCTGACTTAACTGTCTAGCCAGCAGTCTAGCCAACTGAGTTAACTAGTTCGCTACCCAGCTGGCAAGCCAGCTGACTTAAATAGCTGCCTTAAATTGCTAACAAGCTGGTTGTACTGCTGACCTAAATAACTAGCTACCTAGCTAGCCAGCTGTCTAGCCAGCTGACTTAACTAGGTTACCTAACTAGCAAGCCAGCTGGCAATTTAGCTGGCTAGTTAACTTAATGATCTACCTGACTAGCTAGCTGATGACCTAGCTGACATAAATAGCTAACTGACTAGCTAGCTTACTAGCTATACACCTAGCTGACTAGCTAGCCACCTACAAGATCAGCCTGCTAACTAACCGTCTTAATTTGGCAGCCACCTTGCTAGCCAGCTGGCCAAACAGCTGGCTTAAATAGCTGACTTAACTAAATAGCCACCCTGGTAGCCAGTTGGCTTAATTAGCTATCTACCTAGCTAGCCAGCTGGATAGCCAGCTATCTTAACTCACTCACTTATCAACCTCTCTACCTAGCTAACCAGTTGGCTAACCACTTGAACTAACCAGCTGACTTAACCTGCTTGCCAACTGGTTAGCCAGCTCACTCAACTAGCTGACTTAAATAGTCTCTTGGCTAGCATTCTACCTTAACTGACTGATATCACTAGCTAGACAGGGGGCTACCAGTTGACTTAACTACCTAGATACCTATATATCATGCTGGCTTTCCAGCTGACTAAACTACCTAGCTTCCTAGCTAACCAGCTGGCTAGCAAGCTGAGTTAACTAGGTGACTTAACCAGCTAGCCAGCTGGTAAGCAAGCTAACTTAACTAGCAAGGTACCCAATCTAGAAAGGTGGCTAGCCAGCTGACTTAACTAGCTGACTTAACTAGCTAGTAAGCTGATGTACCTAGCTGACTTAACTAACTAGCTACCTAGCAAAACAACTCATTTAATAGCTGAAATAATTAGCTAGCTTCCTAGCTAGCTATCTAGCAAGCAAGCTGACTTAACTGGCTGATTTAACTGGTTGGGTACCAAGCTAACCAGTTGACTTTACTAGCTGAAATAACTAGCCAGACAACTTTCTAGCCATCTGAATTAACTAGCATTTTAACTAGCTATCGAGCTGGCTTGCCAACTGACTTAACTTGGTGACTTAAATAGCTAGCCAGTTGGTTAGCCAGCTGAAGTGACTGGTTGATAAACGAGCTAGGGAGCTGGCCAGCCTGGTGACTATACTAGTTGGCATATTAGTAATCCAGCTAGCTAGCCAGCTGACGTAACTAGCTCTCTACCTCTCTAGCCATCTGGTTAGCCAGCTGTCTTAACTAGCTGACAACTACCCCAGCCTGCTGGCCACCTGACTTAACTAGGTCACTACCTAGATAACCAGCTGGCTAGCCAGCTGACTGAACTAGCTGTTTTAACTAGCTGGTCTGCTTTCTAGCCAATTGAATTAACTAGGTTGCTACATAGCTAGCCAGCTGGCTATCCAGCTAAATTAACCAGGTGTCATAGCTTGCTAGCATTCTGTCTAGTGAGCTGACATAACTGGCAAGCTACCTACCTAGCCAGCTGGCTAGTCAGCTGACTTAACTGGGTCACTTAACTCTCTAGCCAGCTGGCTAGATAGCTGACATAACTAGCTAGCTATGAAGCCAGCATGCTGGCTTGCCAGTTGACTTAACTAGCTGAATTAACTAGGTAGCCAGCTTGCTTGCCAGCTGAACTATTTGCCTAGCTACCTAGCTAGCCAGCTGGCTAGCCAGCTGACTTAACTAGCTGACTTAATGAAGTAGCCAGCTGGCTAGCCAGCAGACTTAACTAGCTAGCTACCTAGCTATACAGGTGAATAGCCAGCTGACTTATCTAACAGACATAACTAGACACCTGTGGCTAGCCAGCTGACTTAACTAGCTACCTACCTACAAGACCGCTGACTTGCCAGTAGAATTAACTACCTAACTACCTAGCTAACCTGCTGTCCAGCGTGCTGACTTAACTAGGTGACTTAAGTAGCTAGCTAGCTGGCTAGCCAGCTGAATTAGCTAGCCGGCTATCCTACTAGGCAGCTGGCTAGCCAGCAGACTTAACTCGAAGACTTAACTAGCTAGCAAGTTGACTTAACTAGCTGACTTAACTAGCTGGCTACTTAGCTAGCCAGCTTACTTAACTAGCTGTTTTAACTAGCTAGAAACTAGCGAGCTATCATGCAGCCAGCTGACTTAACTAGCTGACTTATCTATCTAGCTAGATGTCATATCCAGCTGACTTAACTAGCCAGCATCCTATCAAGCCAGAGCACTTAACTAGCTGAAATATCTAGTGAGTCAGCAGGCTACCCATCTGATGTAACTAGCTTTTTAACCAGTTAGCCAGCTGTCTAGACAACTGACCTAATGAATTGACTTAACTAGATAGCCAGCTAGTTAGTTGGCTGACTAAATTAGCTGACTTAACTAGCTGTCCAGCTGTATAGCCAGCTGACTTAATTGCCTAGCTACATATGTAGCCAGCAGCCTAGACAGCTGGTTTAACTAACTGACTTAACGAAGTAGCCAGATATTTATCCAGCAGACTTAACTAGCTATCTACCTGACTAGGCAGCTGGATAACCAGCTGACTTAACTAGCTGACATAACTAGATAGTTTGATGACTAGTCAGTTGACTTAACTAGCTACCTACCTACATAATCCGCTGGCTTGCTAGCTGAATTATCTACCTACCTACCTAGCTAACCTGCTGTCCAGCATGCTAAATTATCTAGGTTACTTAACTCGGTAGCCAACCGGCAAGCCAGCTGACTTCACAAACTGACTTATCTAGCTGTCTTAACTAGCTAGCTACCTAGGTAGCCAGCTGACTTAACTAGCTGACTTAATTTTGTAGCTAACCTTCTCGAAATCTGGCTGGCCAAATGACTTAACTAGCTGACTTATCCTGCTAGCCAGCTGACTGCCCAGCTGATTAACTAGTTAGCCAGCTGGCTGACAAGCTGAATTAACTAGCTGTCTTAAACAGCTAGCTACCTGGCTAGCCAGCTGACTTAACTAGCTGGCTACCTAGCTAGCCAGCTGGAAATTCAACTGAATTAACTAGCTGACTTAACTAGCTATCCCGTTTGCTAGCCAACTGACTTAACTAGCTTGCTACCTAGCTAGCCAGTTGTCTAGTCAGCACAATTAACTACCTGACTTAAGCAGCTAGCCAGCTGGCTAGCCAGCTGACTCAACTAGATGACTTACCTAGTGAGCGTAATGACTAGTCAGCTGACTTAACTAGATCTCTACATAGCTACCTAGCTGGCTATCCAGCTGAATTAACTAGCTGAATATTTAGCTAGTTAGCAGGCTAGCCAACAGAGTTAACCATCTTTTTACCTAGCTAGTCTACTGTCAAGCCACCTGACATAACTAGCTGACTTACATATCTGGCCTGATTGTTAGTCAGCTGAATTAACTATCTTGCTATATAGCTAGCCAGCTGGTTAGCCATCTGAGTTAACTAGGTGACTTAACTATCTATCCAGCGGGGTTGACAGCTGACTTAACTATCTAGCTTCCTAGCTAGCCAGCTGTCAAGCCAGCTGACTTAACTACCTAGCCAGCTACCTAGCCAGCTAGCTAGCATGCTGATTTAATTGCCTAGCTACCTAGCTAGCCAGCTGGATAGCCAGCTGACTTAACTAGCTAGCTACCTACGTAGCCCACTGGTTTGTCAGCTGACTTAGCTACCTAGGTACCTAGCAAACCATCTGGCTAGTGAGCTGACTTACCTAAGATGTTTAACTAGGTAGCTAACTGTCAAACCAGCTGAATTAACTAGCTAGCTACCTAGCTAGGCAGTTGGCTAGCCAGCTGACTTAACTCGCTAACTTAACAAGCTGGCAAGCTCACTTAACTAGCAGACTTAACCAACTAGCTACCTAGCTAGCCAGCTGGCTTAGCTAGCTGTATTAAGTAACTAGCTACCTAGCTAGCTATCTAGCTAGCCAGCAGACTTACCTAGCTGACTTGACTAGCTAGCTATCTGTAATGACTAGCTGACATATATCTAGCTTCCTATCTAGCCAGCTGACTTAACTAGGTGAAATAACTAGCTAGCCAGGTGACTAGCCATCTGATTTAACTAACATTTTAGCGAACTAACCAGCCGTAAAGTCAACAGACTTAACGAGCTTACTTAAATAGCTAGCCAGCTGAATGCCAGGTGACTTAACTAGCTGACTTTACCAGCAAGCAAGCTGGCTAGACAGCTGCCCTAAATACCTGGCTACCTATCTAACCACGTGTCTAGCCAGATGACTTACCTAGCTGACTTTAGCTAGCAAGCTGGCTAGCCATCTCACTTAACTAGCTAGCTATATACGTTTCCAGCAGTCAAGCTTGCTGACCTAACTAGCTGACTTGAACAGCTAGCCTGCTATCTAGCAAGCTGACTTATCTAGCTAGCTACCTACCTAGCCAGCTGGCTAGACATCTGACTAAACTAGCTGACTTAATCAGCTAACCAGTTGGCTACATTGCTGATTTGAATCACTTACATCACTAACTAGCCAATTGACTATCTAGCTGACATAACTATCTATGTACCTACATTGCCAGTTTGCTTGCCAGCTCTCTTAAATAGCTGAATTAACCACCTAGCCCATTGGCTAGCCAACTGACTTAACTGGCTCACTACCTAGCTAGCCAGCTGTCTAGTCAGCTGACTTAACTAGCAGAATTAACAAGCTAACTAACTAGCTAGCCAGCTGACTGAAATAGATAACTAACTAGCTAGCTACCTAGCTAGCCAGTTGACTTAATAGTTAGCTAACTATGTAGCTACCTACCTAACAAGCTGACTTTAATAGTTAGCTGCCTAGCTAGCCAGCAGACTTAACCAGATGGCTACATAGTTAACTTACTCGTTATCTAACATTCTAGCTAGCTGACTTAATAATCTGGTTTAACTCATTATATAATGAGCTAGCTAGCTGACTCAACCAGCTGACTTAACTCATTAGCTAACTAGCTAGCTAGCTGACTAATCCAACTGACTTAACTGGTTAACTAACTAGCTAGCTAACCTACTCAAACAGCTGACTCAACCCGTTTGCTAACTAGCTAGCCTGCTGACTCAACCAACTGACTTAACCTGTTAGTTAACTAGCTAACTACCTGACTCAACCTGCTGACTTAACCCATTAGCTAACTACCTAGCTAGCTGTCTTAAACAGTTGACTAAATTAGGTAGCTGACTTAACTAGCTGACATAGCTAGCTGACAACTACTTAGCTAGTTGACTTAACTGACTGACTTAACTAGTTAGCTAGCTGACTTAACTACCTGAATTAAGTTAACTAACTAGCTAGCTGAATAACTATCTTACTTAACTTGTTAGCAAACTATTTAGGTAGCAGGCTTAAGTAGCTGACTCAAATAGTTAGCTAACTAGTGAGCTAGCTGTCTTAGTTAGCTTACTTAGCTTGCTAGCTAATTAGTTAACTCACTTACCCAGTTGTCTTAACTAGTTGGCTAACGTGATAGCTAGCTGACTTAAAGAGTTGGTTAATGTGTTAGCTAACAGTTTTAACTATTTGGTAAACGAGTGAACTTGCTCTCTTAATTAGTTGGCTGATGAGTTATCTATGTGACTTAAATAGTTGGTGGACGATGAAGATGACTACTTATCTGATTTGACACGTTGGCTGACTACTCGGCTGACTTGTTAGCTGGTTTAACAAGTCGGCCGTCTTGTCAGCCGACTAGTTAGCTGGGTTAAATAGTTGGCTGAAAAGTTGGCCACATAGTTAGTTCGGGTAAAGATTTGGCTGGGTATTTTACTAGTCGGCCGATTGGTTAGCTGACTTAAAAAGTTGACCAGCTAGTCAGCCGACTGTTTACCTTACTTAAATTGTCAGCCAGCGAGTGAGCACACAGGTGAGCTGACATAACTAGTCGGTTGGCGAGTGAGCCGACTGGTCAGCTGACTTAACTATTCAGTACTGCGATAGAGCTGACTGGTCAGCAGACTTAACTAGTCAGTCGGCGAGTGAGCTGACTAGTCAGCTGACTTTAGTTGGCTAGTGAGTGAGCCGAATGGTCACAAGAGTTAACTAGTCAGCCAGGGAATGAACCGACTGGTGAGCTAACTTAACTAGTCAGCCCGCGAGTGACCTGACATGTGAGCTGCCTTAACTAGTCGGCCAGCGAGGGAGCCAATAGGTGAGCTGATTTAACTAGTCAGCAGGCGAGCAAGTCGACTAGTTAGCTGACCTGTTTGCCTGCAAGCAAGCCGGCAATTTAGTTGACCTGTTGGCTGTCCAGTGAACCGACTATTTTGCTGACTGGTTTGCAGGTGAGCAAGCCGACTAATTAGCTGACCTGATGGAAATCGAGTGAGCCCACTAGTTATCTGAACAGATAACTGAGTTGCTAGCTGACTAGTTAACTAAGTAAATAGCTGATTTTCTAGCTGACTTAACTAGCTAGCTGACTAGCTAGCTGGCTATCTAGTTGACATAAATAGCTAGCAAACAAGCTATCTCACTCTCTAGCTTGCTGACTTCACTAGCTAGCTGAAGAGTTAGCTGCGTTTCTAGCTTATTTAACTAGCTAGCTCGCTAGCTAGCTGACTTAACTAGCTGACTAGATACTTTGCTGGATATCTGGCTAGCCAGCTGACTTAACGAGCTAGTTAACTGGTTGCCTACATGGCTAGTCAGCTGACTTAACTAGCAAGATATTTGGCTTGCTAGCTGGCTAGGCAGCCAGCTAGCTAGCTAGTGGGCTGATCAGGTGGTTAGCCAACTGGCTTAAATAGCCATCTGGCTGGCTGGACAATGGGACAGAAAGCTGGATTAACTAGCCAGCCATCCTGCTGGTCAGCTGGCTAGCCAACTGGCTTAAATAGTGGGACACCTACCTGACCAGAATTCTAACCAGCCAGCTTAGCTTGCCAGACACCTAGCTAGCCTGCCGGCTAACAAGCATACTTAACTATCTGACTTAATTAGATAGCCATCCAGCTAGCCAACTGGATTAATTAGCTAGCCACCTAGGTAGCCACCTGGCAAGCCAGCTCGCTTAACTCACTGAATTAACTAGCTAGCCAACCAGGTAGCCAGCTTACTTAATTACCTAGCTACCTACCTAGCCAATTGGCTAGCCAGCTGAATTAACTACCTGATGTAAGCTAGCCAGCTGGCTAGCCAGCTGATGTAACTAGGAGTGACCTAGCTAGACACGTGGCTAGCCAATTGAATTAGCTAGCTGACTTAACCAGCTAGCCAGTTGGCTACCCAGCTGACTCAACTAGTTGACATAACTAGATAGTCGGCTGGCTATCCAGCTGACTTAACTAGCAAACATCACTAGCTAGTCTTTGGCTAACCAGGTGACTGAAATAGCTAGCTACCTATGTATCT
>NW_007232734.1:8689-9257 GCF_000164805.1 Carlito syrichta | reverse complement strand
CAAGCCAGCTAGCTGGCTGACAAGCTGAATTAACTAGCTGACTTAACCAGCTAGCCAGCTGGCTATTCAGCTGACTTAACTAGTTAGATACCAAGTTAGCCACCCGGGAAACCAGTTGAATTAAGTAACTGACGTAAATAGCTAGCCAGCTGGCTAGCCAGCGGACTTAACTAGCGTCCTACCTGGCTAGTCCACTGGCTAGCCAGCTGACATAACTAGTTGACTTAACCTGCTAGCCAGCTGGCTAGTCATCTGACTCAACCAGCTGTATTAACTAATTAGCCAGCTGACTAGACAGCTGACATAACTGACTCTCTACTGAGCTAGCTAGCTGGCTAGCCAGCTTACTTACCTAGCAGACTTAATTAGCTTGCCAGCTGGCTAGCCAACTGACTTAATTAGCTTGCTACCTAGCTAGCCAACTGCTAGCCAGCTGACTTAACTAGCTGACTTGAATAGCTGACCTGCTTGCTAGTCAGTTGAATTAACCAGCTTACTGTATAACTAGCCAGCTGGCTAGCCAGCTGACTAAGCTAAGTGACTTAACTAACTACCCTTCTGTCTAGCC
>NW_007232734.1:7431-8669 GCF_000164805.1 Carlito syrichta | reverse complement strand
AGCTACCAAGCTGACTTAACTAGCTGAAATAACTAGTTAGTCAACTGTCTACCATCTGACGTAACTAGCTTTTTAACTAGCTAGCGAGGTGGCTAGCCAACTGACGTAATGAGCAGACTTAAATAACTAGCCAGCTGGTTAGCCAGCTGACTTAATTAGTTGATTAACGAGCTAGGCAGCTGGCCAGCCAGGTGACTATACTAGCTGACTTAACTAGATATCCAGGCAGCTAGCCACCTGACTTAACTAGCTCTCTACCTATCTAGCCACATGGATAGCCAGCTGATTTAACTAGCTGCCATAAGTTGCTAGCCAACTGGCTAGCCAACTGACTTAACTTGGTCAATACCTAGCCAGCCAGTTTGCTAGCCAGTTGACTTAACTAGCTCTCCTAATTAGCTGGCCTGCACTCTAGCCAGTTGAATTAACTAGCTTGCTACATAGCTAGGCACATGGTTATCCAGTTGCATTAACTAGGTGACTTTTCTAGCTAACCAGCTGTCTAACCAGGTGACTTAACTAGCAAGCTATGTAGCTAGCCAGCTGCCTTCTCAGCTGACTTAACTAGGTGACGTAACTAGCTGGCCAGATGGCTAGACAGCTGACATAACTAGTTAGCTACCTAGATTGCAAGCTGCCTATCCAGCTGTCTTAACTAGCTGACTTAACTAGCTAGAGAGCTGGCTAGCCAGCTGACTTAATTGCCTAACTCCCAGGCTAGCCAGCTGAACTAACGAGCTGAAATAACTAGTGAGCCAGCTGGCTACCAATATAACGTAACCAACTTTTTAACTAGCTAGCCAGCTGGCTAGAAAACTAACTTCACCAGCTTACTTAAATAGCTAGACAACTGCTGAGCCAGCTGACTAAACTCTCTTCCCTTACTAGCTGGCCAGCTGGCTAGCTAGTTGACTTAATTTCCTAGCTACCTAGGTAGCCAGCAGCCCAGCCAGCTAATTTAACTAGCTAACTTAACGAAGTAGTCAGCTGGCTAGCCAGCAGACTTAATTAGCTACCTATGTAGCTAGACTGATAGTTAACTGACTTAACTAGCTGACATAACTAGATAGCCTCATGGCTAGCCAGCACACTTAACTCTCTACTGACCTACATAGACCTCTGACTTGCCAACTGATTTAACTACCTAACTACCTGTTAACTGCTGGACCGCAAGCTGACTTAACTACGTGATTTACAAGCTGCCAGCTTTCTAGCCACCTGATTTAACTCGCTAGGTA
>NW_007232734.1:0-7411 GCF_000164805.1 Carlito syrichta | reverse complement strand
TCTACCTAGGCACCTAGGTAACCAGCTGGCTAGTGAGCTGACTTAACAAGGTTAGTTAACTAGCTATCTAACTGGTCACACAGCTGACTTAACTAGGTAGAAACCCAGCTAGGCAGCTGGCTATCCAGCTGATTTAATCGCTGACTTAACTAGCTAGCAAGCTGACTTAACTAGCTGACTTAAGCAGCTAACTACCTAACTAACCAGCTGGCTTATCTAGCTGACTTAACTAGCTAGTTATCTAGATAGCCAAATGACTTAACTAGCTGACTTAACAAGCTACCTAGCTGCCATAACTAGCTGACTAATATAGCTAGCTTTCTAGTTAGCCAGTTGACTTCACTAGCTGATATAACTATCTAGCCAGATGTCTAGCCATCTGACCTAACTAGTTTTTTAACTAGCTAACAAGCTGGATAGCCAAGTGACTTAAAGAGCTGACTTAACTAGCTAGCCAACTGGTTGCCAGCTGACTTAACTAGCTGACTTAACTTGCTAGCCAGTGGATTGCCAGCTGATTTAACTAGCTGGTTTAACCAGCTAGTCAGCTGACTAGCCAGCTGATATAACTAGCTGGCTACTTATCTAGCCAGCTGACTAGCCAACTGACTTACCTAGCTGACTCAAGTTAGCAAGCTTGCTATCCACCTCTTGTAGCTTGCTAGCTATCTATGTAGCCAGCAGGCTAGCCAACTGACTTAACTAGCTGACTTGAAAAAATATCCTACTGGCTAGCAAGATGACTTTTGTAGCTAGCTACCTACCTAGCCAGCTGCCTAGACAGCTGACTAAACTAGCTGACTAAACCAGCTAGCCAGTTGGCTTGCCAGCTGACTTAACTCACTGACATCACTAGCTAGACAGGTAGTTATCTAGCTGACTTAACTAGCTAGCTACCTAGCCAGTTGGCTAGCGAGGCATCTTAACTAGCTGAATTAACCAGCTAGACAGCTGGCTAGCCAACTGACATAACTAGCTCAATACCTAGCTAGCCAGCTGGCTAGCCAGCTGACTTAAGTAACTTACTTAACTAGGAGCTACCTATCTAGCCAGCTGACTTAATTAGTTAGCTAACTAGCTAGCTACATAGTTAGTCAGCTGGCTTAAATTGTTAGCTAGCTGCATAACTACCTAGCTAACAAGCTGACTTAAATAGTAAGCTACCTTGCTAGCTAGCTGACTTAATCAGCTAGATAAGTAGGTAGCTTAATCATTATCTAACGTGCCAGTTAGGTGACTTAATCATCAGACTTATCTCGTTTGCTAATGTGCTGGCTAGCTGACTCAACCAGCTGTATTAACTAGTTAGCCAGCTGACTAGACAGCTGACATAACTGGCTCTCTACCGAGCTAGCTAGCTGGCTAGCCAGCTTACTTACCTAGCAGACTTAATTAGCTTGCCAGCTGGCTAGCCAACTGACTTAATTAGCTTGCTACCTAGCTAGCCAACTGCTAGCCAGCTGACTTAACTAGCTGACTTGAATAGCTGACCTGCTTGCTAGTCAGTTGAATTAACCAGCTTGCTATATAGCTAGCAGATGGCTAGCCAGCTGAGTAAACTAAGTGACTTAACTAACTACCCTTCTGTCTAGCCAGCTGACTACATTAGCAAGCTACCTAGCTAGCCGGCTGGATAGCCAGCTGATTTAACTAGGTGATTTAAGTAGCTAGCCAGCAGGCTAGATGACTGACTTATCTATCTAGCTACCTAGCTAGCCAGCTGTCTAGTCAGCTGATTAAACAGGGTGAATTAACTAGCTAACCTGCTAGCAAGCAGTCTGACTTAACTGTCTAGGTACCTAGCTAGGAGCTGCATAGCCATCTGACTTCACTAGCTAGATACCTACATATCCTACTGGCTTGCCAGCTGACTTATCTACCTAGGTACATAGGTAACCAGCTGGCTAGTGAGTTGATTTAACTACGTTAGTTATCTAGCTATCTAACTGGTTAGCTGGCTGACTTAACTAGGTAGAGACCCATATAGGCAGCTGGCTATCCAGTTGATTTAATCACTGACTTAACTAGCCAGCAAGCTGACTTAACTAGATGACTTAAATAGCTGGCCTGCTTGCTAGTCAGTTGAATTAACCAGCTTGCTATATAGCTAGCCAGCTGGCTAGCCAGCTGCCTAAACTAAGTGACTTAACTAACTACCCTTCTGTCTAACCAGCTGATTTATTATAAAACTACCTAGCTAGCCAACTGGATAACCAGCTGATTTAACTAGGTGATTTAACTAGCTAACCAGCGGCTAGACAGCTGACTTATCTATCTAGCTACCTAGCTGGCCAGTTGTCTAGTCAGCTGATTAAACAGGGTGACTTAACTAGCTAGCTTGCTGGCTAGCAGGCTTACTCAACTGCCTACGTACCTAGCTAGCCAGCTGCATAGCCAGCTGACTTCACTAGCTACCTATCTACATATCCTGCTTGCTTGCCAGCTGACTTATCTACCTAGGCACCTAGGTAACCAGCTGGCTAGTGAGCTGACTTAACTAGGTTAGTTAACTAGCTATCTAACTGGTCAGACAGCTGACTTAACTAGGTAGAAACCCAGCTAGGCAGCTGGCTATCCAGCTGATTTAATCGCTGACTTAACTAGCTAGCAAGCTGACTTAACTAGCTGACTTAAGCAGCTAGCTACCTAACTAGCCAGCTGGCTTATCTAGCTGACTTAACTAGCTAGTTATCTAGATAGCCAAATGACTTAACTAGCTGACTTAACAAGCTACCTAGCTGCCATAACTAGCTGACTAATATAGCTAGCTTTCTAGTTAGCCAGTTGACTTAACTAGCTGATATAACTATCTAGCCAGATGTCTAGCCATCTGACCTAACTAGCTTTTTAACTAGCTAACAAGCTGGATAGCCAAGTGACTTAAAGAGCTGACTTAACTAGCTAGCCAACTGGTTGCCAGCTGACTTAACTAGCTGACTTAACTTGCTAGCCAGTGGATTGCCAGCTGATTTAACTAGCTGGTTTAACCAGCTAGTCAGCTGACTAGCCAGCTGATATAACTAGCTGGCTACTTATCTAGCCAGCTGACTAGCCAACTGACTTACCTAGCTGACTCAAGTTAGCAAGCTTGCTATCCACCTCTTGTAGCTTGCTAGCTATCTATGTAGCCAGCAGGCTAGCCAACTGACTTAACTAGCTGACTTGAAAAAATATCCTACTGGCTAGCAAGATGACTTTTGTAGCGAGCTACCTACGTTGCCAGCTGGCTAGACAGCTGACTAAACTAGCTGACTAAGCCAGCTAGCCAGTTGGCTTGCCAGCTGACTTAATTCACTGACATCACTAGCTAGACAGGTAGTTATTTAGTTGACTTAACTAGCTACCTACCTAGCCAGTTGGCTAGCCAGGCATCTTAACTAGCTGAATTAACCAGCTAGACAGCTGGCTAGCCAACTGACGTAACTAGCTCAATACCTAGCTAGCCAGCTGGCTAGCCAGCTGACTTAAGTAACTTACTTAACTAGGAGCTACCTATCTAGCCAGCTGACTTAATTAGTTAGCTAACTAGCTAGCTACATAGTTAGTCAGCTGGCTTAAATTGTTAGCTAGCTGCATAACTACCTAGCTAACAAGCTGACTTAAATAGTAAGCTGCCTTGCTAGCTAGCTGACTTACTCAGCTAGATAAGTAGGTAGCTTAATCATTATCTAACGTGCCAGTTAGGTGACTTAATCATCAGACTTATCTCGTTTGCTAATGTGCTGGCTAGCTGACTCATCCAGCTGACTTAACTCATTAGTTATCTAGCTAGCAAGCTGACCATCCGGCTGACTTAACTCGTTAGCTAGCTAGCTAGCCTACTTAACCAGGTGATTCAACCCGTTTGTTAACTAGCTAGCTATTTGACTCAACAAGCTGATTTAATCCCTTTAGTTAACTGGCTAAATACCTGACTCAACCTGCTAACTTAAACCTTTAGCTAACTAGCTATCTAGCTGTTTTAACCAGCTGACCTAATTGGAAGCTGTCTTAACTAGGTGACTTAGCCAGGTGACTTAACTAATTAGTTAACTGACTTCATTGGCTGACTTAACTACTTAGCTAGCTGACTTAACTACCTGAATTTAATAGTTAGCTAACCATTTAACTAGCTGAATAAGGAGGTGACTTCATAAATTAGCTAACTATTTAGATAGCAGACTTAAGTAGTTGACTTAAATAATTAGCTAACTAGTGAGCCAGGTGACATAGCTAGCTTACTTAGCTAGCTAGCTAGTTAGCTGGCTCACTTAGCTAGCTGACTTAAGCATTGGCTAATGAGATAGTTAGCTGAATTAACGAGTTGGTTAATGAGTTAGATAACTGTTTTAACTAGTTGGTAAATGAGCTAAATATCTGACTTAACTAGTTGGTTAATGAGTTAGCTAGGTGACTTTGTTGACTGAGTCGGCAAACTAGCTAGCTGGTTTAACACATTGACTGAAACTCGGGAACTTGTTAGCTGGCTTAACAAGTTGGCCAATTAATCGGCTGAGTATTTAGCTTGGTTAAATAGTTGGCTGACGAGCTGGCACCATAGTTAGGTCGGGTAAGTATTTGACTGGGTAATTTGCTCACCTAATTAGTCGACTGACAAGTTGGCAGACTCATTGGCTGACCTAACTAGTCAGCCTTCTATTTAGCTGACCTAACTTGTTGACTGACAAATTGGCACACTAGTCAGCCAATTGGCTAGCTGACTTAACTAGTTGGCCGGCTAGTAGGCTGAAAGGTTAGCTGACTTAACTAGTTGGCATGCAAGTGAGCCTACAAGTTAGTTGACCTTTTGGCTGGTGTGTGAGATGACCAGTTTGCTGACAGGTTGGCTGGCGAGCGAGCCTACTTGTTAGTTGACCTGATGGAAAGCGAGGGAGACCACTAGTTAGCTCACCAGTTAGCTGAGTTGCTAGCTGACTAATTAGCTAATAACTACCTAATTTGCTAGCTGACATAACTATCTAGCTGACTAGCTAACTGACTTAACTCTCTAGCTGACTAGGAACCTGATTAGCTAGCTGACTATATAGGTACCTGAATAATTAGCTGACTTGCTAGCTCACTTAACTAGCTAGCTGGCTATCTAGCTGACTTAACTAGCTGACTAGCTAGTTGGCTGGTTATCTGGCTAGTTAGCTGATTTAACTAGCTAGCTACCTTGTTGGCTACACGTCTGGTCACCTATCTTAATTAGCTAGCTACCTGGATGGCTAGCTGTCTAGGCAACTGGATAGCAAGGTAGCCGACTGGCCTCCAGGCTAGACAACTGGTTTAAATAGTCAGTCAGCAGGCGGGACATTGGGATAACCAGTCGAATGAACTAGCCAGACACTCTGCTGCTCAGCCAGCAAGTCAACCGGCTTAACTAGCTGGCCACCTAACTGACCAGCCTGCTAACAAGGTGGCTTAACTTATCTGCCACCTAGCTAGCCATCCTTCTAATCAGCTGACTTAACTAGCTGACTTAACCAGCTAGGTAGATGGCTAGCCAGCTGATGTAACTAGAGAGCTACCTAGCTAGCCAGTTGTCAAGTCACTTGAATTAACTAGCTGACTTAGCCAGCTTCCTGATGGCTAGCCAGCTGACTCAACTAGCTGACATAGCTAGTCAATCAGCTAGGTATCCAGTTGACTTAACTAGCTGACACCTCTAGCTAGTCAGGTATCCAGCTGACAACTAGATAACTACCTATGTATCCCACTGGCTTATTAGCTGACTTAACTTCCTAGCTACCTAGCTAACAAGTTGGCTAGTGAGCTGAGTTAACTAGCTGACTTAACTAGCTAGCCATCTGGCCTAACTAGCTGACCTAACAAGTTAGCTACCTAGCAGGCCTCCTGAATTTACTAGTTGAAATAACTAGCTAGCTACCTAGCTAAATATCTTGCTAAAAAGTCAACTTAACTAGCTGACTTAATAAGCTAGCAAGCTGACATAACTAGCTGACTTAAATAGCTGGCTGCCTAGCTAGCCAGCTGACTAAACTAGCTGAAATAAGTAGCCAGCCTACTGTCTAGCTATCTGAATTTACTAGCTTTATAACTATCTAGGGAGATGGTTTGCCAACTAACTTAACGATTTGACTTTACTAGCTATCCAGCCAGTTAGTCACCTGACTTAACTAGTTGATTAACGAGCTAGGCCGCTCATCAACTAGGTGACTAAACTAGCTGACTTAACTGGATATCCAGTTGGATAACCAGCTGACGTAACTAGCACTCTAGCTCTCTAGTTACCAGGAGAGCCAGCTGACATAACTAGCTGACTAAATTAACTAGCCAGTTTGATAGCCAACTGACTTAACTTCGTCACTAAGTAGCCAGCCAGCTGGCTAGCCAGCTTATTTAACTAGCTGTCTTAACTAACTAGCCTGCTTTCTATCCAGTTGAATAGACAAACTTGCTACATAGTTAGCCAGCTGGCTATCCAGATGAATTAACTAGGTGATTTATCTAGGTAGCCAGCTGTCTAGCCAGCTGACTTAACTAGCAGACTTCCTAGGGAGCCAGATGGCTATTCAGCTGACTTAACTAGGTGACTAAATTAGCAAGCTAGCTGGCTAGACAGTTTACATAGCTAGCTAGCTACCTGACTAGCAAGCTGGCTAGCCAAGTGACTTAAGTAGCTCTGTACCTCTAGCCACATGGACAGCTAGTGACTTAACTAGCTGAATTAATTAGCTCCCAGCTGCCTAGGTAACAGACTTAACTATGTCACTACCTAGCTAGAGAGTTGGCTAGCCAGCTGACTTAACTAGCTGTCATAACTAGCTGTCCTTCTATCTAGGCAGTTGAATTAACTTGCTTGGTACACAGCTAGTCAACTGGCTATCCAGCTGAATTAACTAAGTGACTTATACAGCTAGCCAGCTGTGTAATCTAGCTGACTTAACTAGCAAGCTGCCTAGCTAGCCAGCTGGCTACTCAGCTGACTTAACTAGGTGAGAACTAGCTAGCAAGCTGACTAGACAGTTGACATAACTAGCTAGTTACCTAGCTAGACAGCTGGCTAGCCAGATAAATTAATTGTCCAGCAATGTAGCTATCCAGCAGGCTAGCCAGGTGACAACTAGCTGACTTCACGAAGTAGACAGCTCACTAACTACCTACCTACTTAACTTGCTGGCTTGCAAGCTGTCTTAACTACCTAGCTACTAGCTATCCTTCTGGTCAGCGAGTTGAGTTAAGTAGGTGACTTAACTAGCTAGCCAACTGGCTAGCCAGCTGACTTAAAGCTAGATATCCTTCTTGGCAGCTGGCTCTTCAGTTGAATTAACTAACAGACTTAACTAGCTACCCAGCTGACTTAAATAGCTGACAACTAACTAGCTACCTAGCAATCCAGCTGACTTAACTAGCTGACTCAACTTGCTAGCTACATAGCTAGCTATCATATAACTAGCTGACTTACGTA
>NW_007232733.1:0-12414 GCF_000164805.1 Carlito syrichta | reverse complement strand
CCTTCCCTGAAAAACAGAATTAAATAAGGGGAGGGAAAGGGGGAGAGAGAGAAAAATCTACACAAATGAAGAAAAAACAAGAGGAGTATGGGTCTCTCCCAGACCCCTGGGAGGGCAGACACTGAGAAAACTGACTTCAGAATGCAAACAATGAAGAGCCCACAGAATGAAGGGTCTCAAGCTACAAATTTAGATATTAAGACATTAATGGAGAGATTAAAAAGAATGGAGGAGACACAAGAAACTAGAAAGGAGCTGATATATGAGATAACAGCAATAAAGAATATTGTGAATGAAATAAATAACAAACTGATAAGCATGGAAAGAAGAATTACCCAAGAAGAAGAAAGAATCTCAGAGCTTGAGGACCAAAGAATAACTAACCCAAACTCTTAAAAACACAGAAAATAAGCTCAAAAAACAGAACAAAACCTTCAAGAGATGAGCGATTACTTCAAGAGACAGAACCTAAGAGTAATTGGCCTTCCTGAGACAGAAAGAGAGACAGAGACCACAATGGAACAATCCTTCCATGAGATCATTCAAGAAAACTTCCCTTATCTAATCAGTGATGCAAAAATTCAAACACAAGACATTCAGAGAACCCCTGCAATACAACAAATGAGAAGACCAACTCCTAGACACATAATAATTCACCTAAACAAAGTAGGCATAAAAGAAAAATCCTAAAGACAATAAGAGAAAAAGGCCAGTTCACCTATTATGGAAGACCAATCAGAATAGCAGCAGCTTTATCTACAGAAACCCTGCAGGCTAGGAGAGCTTGGAGCCCTATCTTCAAAGTCCTAAAAGATAAACAATTTCAACCAAGAATAACCTACCCGGCCAAGTTAAGCTTCATCAACAAGGGAGAATTAAAATCTTTCCCAGATATCCAATCTCTAAGAACTTATGCTACCACCAAGCCACCTATACATGAAACACTTAAGAAAGTACTAAACATAGATGTGAAGGAAAAAAGAACAACATTCTTCACCAGAGTACAGGAAAAAGAATAAAATACACACAAGCCAACACCGAAACCAAAAGAAAAGCCAACACCAAAACCAAAAGAAAGACAAAAAAAAAAAAAGTGGAAAAACAACTCTATAAGAACTCTATGATAGGGATGAACTCTCACATTTCAATAATTAGCCTGAATGTGAATGGACTCAAAGCACCACTGAAAAGACATGGAATGGCAAAATGGATAAAATATCACCAGGTAACAATATACTGCTTTCAGGAGACCCATCTCACTAGAAAGGACATACACAGACTCAAAGTAAGAGGATGGGAAACAAATTTTCAGGCAAATGGAACACAAAAGAAAGGAGGAGTCGTGAACATAATTTCAGACAAAATACTATTTAAGTTATCAAAAATTTAAAAAGATACAGAGGGCCAATACATAATGATAAAAGGTTCACTCCACCAAAAAGAAATATCTATCTTAAACATATATGCACCCAACATAGGTGTGCCAACTTTCATAAAGCAACTTCTAGGAAAGCTAAAGAAAGATATTGCCTCTAACACCATCATAACTGGGGACTTTAATACCCCACTCAAAATCCTAGACAGATCATCAGGACAAAAAATCAGCAATGGGATCTGGAACCTCAATGTGACTCTTGACCAAATGAACTTAATTGATTCCTACAGAACACTCCGTCCAAAGACCACAGAATACACATTCTACTCATCATCACATAGAATATATTCTAAGATCAACCACATACTTGGGTATAAAACAAGCATAAGCAAATTTAAAAGGACCAAAATTTTACCATGCACCTTTTCGGACCACAGTGGAATGAAAATAAACATTAACACCAACAAGGTCTCCCCAAAACCCACAAAGACATGGGCACTAAACAGCATGATGCTAAACAACTCCTGGGTCAATGATGAAATAAAAACAGAGATCAAAAGATACCTGGAAACAAAGAAAATGAAGAAACATCTTACCAAAATCTCTGGGACGCCTTGAAAGCTGTAGTAAGAGGGGAATTTATATCCCTACAAAAGCACATGAAGAAAATGGAAGGATCACAAATTAACAGTCTAACAAGCCACCTAAGGAAGCTGGAAAAGCAAGACCACAAAAACCCTAATTTCAGCAGAAGAATCCAGATCACCAAAATAAAAGCCCAAATCCAGGACATAGAAGACAAAAAGATAATACCAAAAAATCAATGAAACAAAAAGCTGGTTCTTCGAAAGGATAAACAAGATCGATGGGCCCTTAGCCAAACTGACCAAGAAAAAAAGAGAAAAAACCCAAATAAGCACAATCAGAAACACAAAAGATGAAGTCACATCTGACCCTGAAGACATACAAAAGATCATTAGAGACTACTACGTACACTTGTATGGAAACAAACTCGAAAACCTTAAGGAAATGGAGGACTATCTGACATCACACAACCTGCCTAGGTTGAAACAAGAAGAAATTGAGACCCCAAATAGACCAATAACAATCAAGGAAATTGACTACATAATAAGAAAACTACCTAGAAAAAAAAGCCCTGGTCCAGATGGCTTTCCAGCAGAATTCTACAAGACATTTAAGGAGGAGCTGATACCAATCCTACTGAAGGTATTCCAGGCGACTGAAAACGGTGGAACTCTCCCCAAGTCATTTTACGAAGCCAACATCACATTGATACCCAAGCCAGGTAAAGATCCAACAAAGAAAGAGAACTACAGGCCAATATCTTTGATGAACATAGATGCTAAAATTCTCAACAAGATCTTAGCAAACCGGATTCAACAACATATCTCAAAAATCATCCATCATGACCAAGTAGGCTTCATCCCTGGGATGCCAGCCAGGTTCAACATTCGTAAAACCATAAATGTAATTAAATACATCAACAGATATCAAAACAAAAACCACATGATTATATCATTAGATGCAGAAAAAGCTTGCGATAAAATCCAGCACCCCTTCTTGATAAAAACCCTTGAACATGTAGGCATATGAGGAACATACCTCAAAATAGTAAAAACCATCTACAAGAAACCCACAGCCAGCATACTCCTAAATGGAAAAAATTGGAACCATTTCCCCTGAAAACTGGGACAAGACAAGGATGCCCACTCTCACCCCTCCTGTTCTACATAGTATTGGAAATCCTGGCTAGAGCAATCAGAGAAGAGAAGGCAATCAGGGGTATCCAAATAGGAAAAGAGGAAGTCAAGTTATCTCTCTTTGCAGATGATATGATTGTGTACCTTGAAAACCCAAGAGAATCTGTCAAAAACCTCCTTACACTGATAAAGGCCTTTGGCAGAGTCTCAGGATATAAAATAAATGTGCAAAAGACAATCGCATTTCTTTACACCTATAATAAACAAACAGAAACCCAAATAAAAAGCAAAATTCCATTCACAATAGCCACAAAAAAAATGAAATACCTTGGCACCTTCCTAACCAGACATGAAAGACCTTTACAATGAAAACTACCAAACTCTGCTCAAAGAAATCAAAGATGACACAAACAAGTGGAAAAATATCCCACGTTCATGGTTTGGAAGACTCAACATTGTGAAGATGTCCATCTTACCTAAGGCAATCTACAAATTCAATGCAATACCCATCAAATGACCCAGCACCATTCTTCTCAGATCTAGAAAAAACAACACAGGAATTCATATGGAAACACAAATGACCAAGAATAGCCAGAACAATCCACAGCAAAAAAAAAAAAAAAAACCCAAAAAAAACAAAGCAGGTGGTATCACATTACCAGACTTCAAACTTTACTATAAAGCTACAACCATCAAAACAGCTTGGTATTGGTATAGGAACAGGCATATAGATCAATGGAATAGAATTGAGATTCCAGAAGCAAAACCTCAATTTCTCAACCAACTGATGTTCGACAAAGTCTCCACCACCTACCACTGGGGAGAGGAGAACCTATTCAGTAAATGGTGCTGGGAAAAATGGCTGACCACATGCATACCAAATGGTGCTGGGAAAACTGGCTGACCACATGCACATTGAAACAGGACCCCTATCTATCCCCATACACAAAAATTAACTCCAAATGGATCAGAGAACTAAATGTAAAAGCTCAAACCATAAGAACCTTAGAAAATGAAGGATATACCCTCATGGAAATAGGAACTGGCATCCAATTCCTGAACAAAACCCGAAACCCACAGGTCATAAGAGAGAAGATAGACAAGTGGGACCTTATTAAACTGACAAGCTTCTGCAAAGTCAAATAAACCATCAAGAGAGCAGGGAGACAGCCTACAGACTGGGAAAAAGTATTTGCCAACTCCAGGTTCGACAAAGGCTTAATATCTTGGATCTACAAGGAACTCAAACGTGCTGAAAAGAAAAAAAAAACAACCCCATTATAAAATGGGCAAAAGATCTGAACAGGCACTTCACAAAGGAAGACATCCGAGCAGCCAACAGACACATGAAGAAATGTTCAACCTCACCAATCATCAGGGAGATGTAAATCAAAATCACACTGAGATACCACCTAACTCCAGCCAGAATGGCAATTATCAACAACTCAAAAAATAACAGCTGCTGGAGAGGGTGTGGTGAAAAAGGAACACTTCTACACTGTTGGTGGGAGTATAAACTAGTGCAACCTCTGTGGAAAGCAGTGTGGCGATTCATAAAAGCTCTAAATATCAACCTCCCATATGACCCCGCAATCCCCCCTACTGGGAATATGTCCTGAAGAACTCAAATCATTCTATAAAAAAGATACTTGCATGCGTATATTTATCGCAGCATTGTTCACAATAGCAAGAACCTGGAAGCAACTATTCTGTCCATCAAAAGAGGACTGGATTAAAAAAATGTGGTACATATACACGATGGAATACTACACAGCCATAAAAAAGAACACAATCATGAATTTCACAGCAAACTGGATGGAACTAGAGTCTATAATACTGAGTGACCTCTCACAGAAACAAAGATCTGAGTATCACATGTTCTCACTCATATAGTGGACCTTGAACATCCAATGTAATACTATAAGAAAATGACTGACAGTAGTGGGAAACTGGGTGGGGAGGGAGATGGGATTAATGGTAGTAAATATCTGTCTGGGTTTGGGGAAACACCTCTTATCAACAAGGGTGCCTGAATGAAACGTATTTGTATACCTAACCCTTAACTATACCCCACAATTTCATAATAAAAAATATTGATTATAAAAAAAAGGAAAAAAAAAAGAGAAACAACTCTGTACTGAAAAGGGTAATAGGATTACTATTTATTTATTTATTATCCCACAATGTTTATTATACAGGTAAACACTGATCCTTGTGATGGGCTTATTGGCAGGATTTCTGGTAGCAAGCAAGGGCGCCAGGGCCTCCAAACTTTTTGGATTCACAGTGACAGGGGTCAGCTACCAGCAGTGTCCAGTCATACTGAATAAGGATGTCTTTGATCTTCTTGGAAGGCTCATCCACATATTTTTGGCAATAAGCCACAAGGACTTTGGAGCTGCATTGACGGACAGCATAAATCTTGGCCTCATGATCACCACCGTTCAACCGGTCATGGATATCCACACCAGCAAACCGATCTTTGCCCAGAAGCAGAACTGGTTCCAGTAGCTTGTACTGTAGTATGTGCGCCTCATCATCTCCAGGGACTGACTGTTCACTTTGTTGAGGCCGTTGCCGCTTTTGCAGTGCACCAAGAATTCAAATTTCAGTATATTTAAGGGGTCATTATTCTGCCTACCATACAACTTAAACCCACAATTACATGTGCCATAAGATTCCAAGTTTTTTGTTTTTGTTTTGTTTTGTTTTAATTTGGAGTTTCACTCTGTTCCCCAGGCTGGAGTGCAGTGGCACGCTCACGGCCATAACACCCTTGACCTGCTGGACTCAGGCAAGATTCCAAGTTTCAAAAAGAAAAAAAATATTACTACAATGTTTAAGAATGCACCTTACTGGTGGTAAGACTCTAAAGAAAAATAATGAAGTGATTATCATTTTAAAAATTAGGGTAATTATGACATTAGGGTACAGTAGAGGGTGATGTGACTGATAAGAGACACAGGGAAAGCATCTGAGTGCTGGGAATGTTCTTTTTCTTGAACTGTCTGGCTGGTGGTTACAAGAGTGTTTGCTTTATGATCATTCACTGAGATATCAATATATGTTTGGGGATCACCTGTATGTATGTTACTTTTCACAATAAAAATTTTAAGAAAGAAAGAAAGAGAGAAAGAAAAGAAAGAGAGAGGACTCAAAATTGGGAATCACTAAGCTGTGTGTGGTGGAAGAATTTGTGGTCAAACACTGTTTACACAAATACAGCTTTCATTCAGCAATTTATGCTTCAAATTTTAATGTTAATGGACTTTCAGGGAGCCCATGATATTTGAGTAAAGCCTCCAATATGAGAGAGATCAAACCGAACAGAAAAGGAGAATTGTGAACAAACAGACACGGTATGGGGAAAAAAAAAATTTTTAAACCATAAATACCAGGATTACTAATTAATATCCTAGAGAAACAAGAGAATATTCTGCAATCATGATTTAAAAGGGGAACAGATAATAAGAGCTTGTAAGAAGTAAAATATGAGGGGACTGCAAAAAGTTCATAGGAGAAAAATGATAAAAATATAGACATAAGCTCCATCAAGTTCAAGATACTTTTGTAAGTGATAATGTCAGCCATTTTAATTCATCTATAAGAAATTAGGGTCCGGGGGGTTTAATTATGTCAATGTAGTTTTTTACATTACATATTAATGTGTAATTTGAAAATTATATTAAGTTACATATAATTTTTTACATTATTAGCTGAAGAAAAATGGGTTCACTTTAAAGGTTTTTTTAAGGTTAGGAAACAAAAAGAAGTCAGAAGAAGACAAATCAGAACTGTAAGGTGAATGCCTAATGATTTTTCTGGGAAACTCTTGCAAAATTGCCCTTGTTTGATGAGAGGAATGACAGGAACATTGCTGTGGTGGAGAAGGACTCTGGTAAAGCTTTTCTGGGAATTTTTCTGCTAAAGCTTTGACTAACCTTCTCAAAACACTCTCATAATAAGCAGATGTTATCATTCTTTGGCCCTCCAGAAAGCCAACAAGAAAATGCTTTGAGCATCCCAAGAGATTACTGCCATTGCCTTTGCTCTTGATTGGGTCACCTTTGCTTTGACTGGACCACTTCCGTCTCTTGGGATTCATTGCTTTGATTGTGCTTTGTCCTCAGGATCATAATGGTAAAGCCATGTATCATATCCTGCTCCAATTCTTCAAAGAAATGCTTCTGGATCGTGATACCACTTGTTTAAAAATTCCATTGAGAGCCGGGCTCGGTGGCTCAGCCTGTAATCCCACACTTTGGGAGGCTGAGGTGAGTGGATCGCCTGAGCCCGCGGATTCAAGACCCGCCTGGGCAACTTGGCTAGACCTCATCTCTACAATAAATCAAAAAATTAGCCGGGTGTGGTAGCGCGCATCTGTAGTTCCAGCTACTTCTAAGGCTGAGGCGGAAGGATCGTCGGAGCCCGGCAGGTCGAGGCTGCGGTGGCCGGGAGCGGCCACTGCACTCAGTCTGGGCGGCAGAGTGAGACTCCAACTCAAAAAAAAATTCCATTGAAAGTTCTGCTTTTGTCTTCAGCCGATCTGGGTGCAGTAGTTTTAGAATCTATTGAGTACTATGTTTGCTCAACATTAATTTGTCATAAGCTGAACTAATTGAGATGGCTATAGTGTTGGCTGTTGATTATCTGTTAATCGTTGGTCCTCTTTAATCTGGGCATGAACAAGATTAGTTTTTCCTCACAAGTTGATGTGGATGGTCTGCAAGCCTCATTTTCAACATTGTCTGATCACTTTTTTTCTTTTAATTTATTTTATTTTACAGGATCTCAAACATGCCAAAAGGAAAAAAAAAGCCCAATTTTTTTTAAAAAAGTGGACAAAAGACATGAATAGACACTTCCCAAAAGAAAACATATGAGCAGCCAACAGACACATGAAAAACAGCTCAGTCTCAGTGATCATCAGAGAAATGCAAATCAAAACCCTATTTAGATACCACTTACCTCCAGTAAGAATGGCCATCATTAATAAAACAGAAAACAAAAAACTACTGATCCCTTCTAAAAAGATGTTATCATTTGTAAACCATTTGTTTCTTTTTCTTTCTTTCTTTTTTTTTGAGTTTGAGTCTCACTCTTGTCGCTCAGGCTGGATGGAGTGCAAGGGCACGCTTATGGCCATTGCAGCCTCAATCTGCTGGTCTTGGGCGATAATTCCGTCTCAGCCTTCTAAGTAGCTGGAAATACAGACGTGTGCCACCAAGCCTGGATAGTGTGTGTGTGTGTGTGTGTGTGTGTGTGTGTGTGTGTGTGTGTGTGTGTGTGATTTTATTGTAGAGATGACGGAATCCTCTCGCTTTGACTTCCCAAAGTGCTGGTATTACAGGCTGAGCCACTGTGCCCCACCTGTTTATTTCTTTGAGTCATTGCCCCCATAAGCTTTCCACAAAGCATCAAGGAGTTCACCATCCTCCTACCCAAGCTTCATCATAAAGTTGATGCTTGTTCTTGCCTCAATTTCAGCAGAATTCATGCTGCCCCTGAATTCTGAGCCTCATGGGGGACCTTTTCAAAACTGATGCCTTATCTTTCTTGGTGCCTCAGACTAGATCTTGTTCATACATGTTATAACATGTAGTACACATTTATTTTAGTGCAAACAGTCTTTGAAATCCATGCATACATGGTTTCATAAAGCAAATTTTTTTCCATGAATATATCGAAAACCCATGGTAGAAGAATAGAGATTAAAAGCAAAGAAGCAACTAATCTCAATCAAATATTGAAAACTAAAGTTTCACAAATATCCCAGAAGCTATGGAAAGCGAACAGGGATATGAACAATAGAAGAGAAAAAATGTGACAATTTGAGATTAAACTAGAAAAGCTAGCCTGCAGGTCTAGGAATGGTACTCTTGGTGCTGTGAATGGTAAGCAGCTTCCCAGCATGGAAATGCTAGCAGTCTCAGAAGGAGAGACAAAATGAAATGCTGAGGAGAAAAAATAAAGACAAGAAAAGTTCCTGAAGCTGAAGGACACAAATTTCAGACTGAATGGATATACTAAGCACATGGCAAAATGCTCAGCATTAAAAACAAAAAAAATCACCTTACGGGGCTATTTCCATATCCCAGAAATGCAGCAAAGTTATTAATCCTGGCCAAAAAAAGAAAAAAGATACGGTACTATGGTCAACGCACATAAATTCAACAACTTAGAAGATATAAACCAATATCTCGAAAACCTCAAGTTACCAAAACTCACCCAGTCCTGTATCAAGTAGACAACTTGAATTCTTCTAGAAAGAAATTAAGTTCATAATTAAATACCTTCCCCAAAAGAAAACTGCAGGCCCAGATTGTTTCACTGGCGAATTCCATCATACATTTCAAGAAGAATTAACATCAATTCTACAAAAATCTGTTCCCCAAAATAGACAGGCAGGAACAGTTCTCAACTCCTTTTATGAGTCTAGCATTCCCCTGATACCAAAACCAAGCAAAGACAATAAAAGAGCAAGCAATCGGCCGGGCTCGGTGGCTCAGCCTGTAATCCCAGCACTTTGGGAGGCCGAGGCGAGTGGATTGCCTGAGCCCGCGGTTCAAGACCAGCCCACGCAAACTGGCGAGACCTGATCTCCACAACAAATCAAAAAATTAGCGGACGTGGTAGCACATGCCTGAAGTTCCGGTACTTGGAAGGCTGAGGCAGAAGGATTGCCAGAGCCCAGCGGGTCGACGCTGGGGTGACTGGCCATGAGTGTGCCACTGCACTCCAGCCTGGTCACAGAGTGAGACTCCGACTCAAAAAAACCCCCCAAAAACAAAAGCACAAAGAGCAAGCAACTACAGGCCAATAACCCTCATGAACATAGGAGCAAAAATCTACAAAACATTAGCAAGTTGAAATCAGCAATGTACGTAAGGTACATTAAAAAAACGTACATAAGGAAAATATATCTTAAACAAGTGGAGTTTATTCCAGGAACGCAAGGCTCGCTCAATGTCTTTCAAACAATCTACTAAATCCGTTATAGTGACTGTCTATAAAAGAAAAACGATACCCTCCATAAATTGATAAGGAAAAAGTCTTTGACAAAACTTAATATCCATTCAGTGTAAAAACTTTCAGCAAACTATGAGTCGAAAGGAACTTCCTCCAACTGCTAATGGCTGATATAGTTTGGATAGCTGTCCCCTTCAAATCTCATGTTGAAATATGAGCCCCAATGTTAGAAGTGAGGCCTAGTGGGAGGCATTTGGATCATGCAGCAGATCCCTCAGCAGTAATGAGTGGGTTCTTACTCTGTTAGTGCCTGTCAGCTCCCCTAAGAGCTGGTTGTTTAAAGAGCCTGGCATCTTCCCCCTCTCTCTTGCTTCACCAAGTGATTTGCACACACTTGTTCCCCTTTGCCTCCCACCATGAGTGGAAACAGCCTGAAGCCCTCCCCAGAAGCCGATGCCGACACCATGCATTTTGTACAGCCTGCAGAAGCGTGAGCCAAATAGACCTCTTTTCTCTGTAAATTATCCAGACTCAGATATTCCTTTATAGCAACACAAAACAGACTAATACGATGGCCGTCTACCAAAAATCTGCAGCTAGCATCATACTTAATAGTGAAAAGCCGAATGCTTCTCCCCTAAGATAGAAAACAAGGCAGGAGTGTTCATATTTACCACTCCTGTTCAACATCATACTAGAACTCTTGCTAGTGTAAAAAAGAAAAAGAAAACAAAATGCATTCCAATAGGAAGGGAAGAAATAAAACTGCTCCTATGCACAGGTGACATGATTACCTATGCAGAAAGTCCCATGGAATCAACCCCCAAATTCTTAGAACTAACAAATGAGTTTAGTAAGACTGCACACGCCAAATAAATTGTAATTGTATATGCAATGCACATACAAATGGAAACAAAAAATTTAAACACAATATAATTTATAATATTTTCAAACCATGAAATATTTAGGGATGAATCTAACTAAACGGGCAAAAATCTACATTCTGAAAATGAAAAAATGCTAGTGAAAGAAATCTAAGAAGATCCAAATAAATGGAGAGACATGCTTTGCTACTGCATCACTATACAACAGAGCAATCAACATCAATTCCCCTCAAACTGATCTGTCTATTAAACACAATACAACCAAAATGGCAACAGGATAGTTTATAGACACAGACAAGATGAGTCTAAAATATGTATGGGAAGACAAGGTAACTAAAAATCCCATCCCTTGAGAGAAATCACAGCCTTTTTGTGTACATGGGACACATTAGAAAACATACTCTCAGATTATACTTGTGCACTAGAAACTCCACCCTCTCCACATGAGGTTCTCACCTAGGCTCATCTTCCTCAAAGTTTCAAAAGCCAAAAACAAACAGAATATCTTGAAAGCTGCAAAAGGAAAAAGACTCATGTTCATGGACGTCTCAATGACGTGCCATTGGAAACAATGGAGGCCAAAATACAGTGCAAGGACAAGCCAAAAGGACTGAAAGAAGCAAACAAAACAAACAAAAACCTGTCAACCACGAACTCTAGAACTAGCCAAATTATCCTCCATTGACGAAGGTTAAATAAAGACATTCCCAGATAAGCAAAGACTGAGATGATTTTTTGTTAGCAGCCCTGCCTGACAAGAAATATCACACGAAGTATTTCAAGTTGACAATAAATGACATCAGGTGGTAACTTGAATACACATGAAGAAATAAAGAGCATAGGTGACATTAATTGCATGGTTGCGTATGAAAAACAGTATCAATATACTTTTTAACTTTTTCCCTGCTATGGTTTGAGTGTGTTCCCTCCAAAATTCAGGTGTTAAACCTTAGTGGCCAATGTGATTGTATTAAGAAATGGGGCCTTTAAGAAGTGATTAGGTCATGAGGGCTCCTCCTCTTGTGAATGGGATTAAGGCCCTTGTGAAAGAGGCTTCCTGTAGCATTTGGCTTGCTTGCGGTCTTGCCCGTCCACTTTCTGCCTTGTGAGGACACAGTTTCCCTTCCCTCTGGAGGCTGCAGCCCTCATCAGACAACCAAACCCACCAGTGCCTTGATCTTGGGCTCCAACTGTGAGATAATAAACTTCTCTTCTTTAAAAATTACCTAGTCTCGGGTATTTTGTTATAGCAGTACAAAATGGACTAAGACAGAAACTGGGACCAGAGGAGTGGGGTGCTGCTGTAATAAATACCTGAAAATATGGAAGCAGATTTGGACCTGGGTAATAGGCAGAGGCTGGAACAGTGCTGTGGTTTGAAAGTGTGTCCTTTTTCAGACTCTTGCTGAAATCTAATTGCCATTGTAACAGTGTTAAGAGGTGGGACCTCTAATAGGTGATTATG